>NC_068358.1:44742084-44762084 GCF_020536995.1 Dreissena polymorpha | reverse complement strand
CTATGACTCTTACAACGTGTACACATCTCTTTCTCGTGGAAGCCACCTTGTTAAGAATAAAACATTGCGGGTTGTTATTGCGGGTTGTTGCGCCACTTTTCCACAAGAGCCTGCCCTAATTCACGCAGAGTGAGACTTTTCTAACGCATCACTTCTCAAGCTTGAATATCAGTTATCAGTAAAGGCTTTAATTTAAAATTTTACATGTGATCATTTTACTTAATTCGGTGCAATCTCGCGATAAAATCGTTCATCCGTGACGATCGGAAGCGTAAGCACGTGGGGTAGGTATCCTGCAACATGCCCATTGCGCGGTTGCTCTACTGAGTATTCATACGAGTTGGTGTAAGAGCCCACCTACAATGATGAAATTGAAATAACATTAGAATTATATCGCGTTTCACCATTTCCACGTACAAAAAGATGAAACCGTACCTACCCACTGTTCAAAGGCGTCCTATCGTCACGGATGAATGATTGTAATGTGAGCTTGCTCATAATGTAGTCAAATGATCACATTTAAAACTGTAAACCAAAATCTTGACTTATAACGATATTCAAGTTTGAAAATTGTTGCGTAAGAAAAGTCTCCAAGTGTACGCTCATTCTTTCAGAATGCGACGACGGATTCTGGGGACCAAATTGCATAAATAAGTGCAACGGTTGTCATAATGAACAATGCAACAAAACCAATGGTGTGTGCAAATCAGGGTGCAAATATGGTGTCAAGGTGTCGGCACTCTGTGGTGACGGTAACATATTATATTCGCGTTAGAATTTATTATGAACGAAGAAAAATGAAAAAATTGAATAACTAAAAAACAATATTGTTATTATTGCTATTATTTTGATAGTGATTATCTTTTTTTACTGTTATTTATTAAAAATAGATTTCATCATATACATAAAAATGCGTGCGGTTGTTCCTAGTTTCTATTGTTCATTTAACAGTCATTCTAAACCCACAATGTTTCAGAATGCGACGACGGATTTTGGGGACCAAACTGCACAAACAAATGCAGTGGTTGTCATAATGAACAATGCAACAAAACAAATGGCGTGTGCAAATCAGGGTGCAAATATGGTTTTAAGGAGTCGGCACACTGTAGTCATGGTAACACATTATACTCGCACTTAAATAAGTTATGAAAAAAAAGAAATGAAAATAATAAATAAGACATAACATTATTGAACAATAATAATAAAAATAATAATAATAAGAAGAAAACTATTCCTCCTCCTCCTACTACTACTACTACTGCTACTACTACTACTACTACTACTACTACTACTACTACTACTACTGCTACTACTACTACAACTACTCTACTACTAATACTAATACCACTACTACTACTACTACTACTACTACTACTACTACTACTACTACTACGACTACTACTACTACTACTACTTCTACGACTAATACTACTACGATTACCACTACTACTACTACTACTGCTACTACTACTACGAGTTCGACGACTACTTCTACTACTACTACTACTACTAGGACTACTACGACTACTACGACTACTACTACTACGACTACTACGACGGACTACGACGACGACTACGGCGACGACTACGACGACGACGACTACGACGACTACTACGCCGAGGAGGACGACGACGACTACGACGACTACGACGACGACGACGGCGACTACGACGACGACGACGACGACGGCGACGGCGAGACTAGTACGACGACGACTACGACTACGACTACTACGACGACGACGACGACGACTACGACGACGACTACGACTACTACTACGACTACGACTACTACGACTACGACGACGACGACTACGACTACGACTACTACGACTACTACTACTACTACTACGGCTACTACTACTACTACTACTACTACTACTACTACTACTACTACTACTACTACTACTACTACTACTACTACTACTAGTACGACTACTACTACTACTACTACTACTACTACTACTACTACTACTACTACTACTACTACTACTACTACTACTACTACTACTACTACTACTACTACTTCTACTACTACTACTAGTACTACTACTGCTACTATAACTACTACTACTACTATTACTTCTACTTCTACTTCTACTACTACTACTACTTCTACTTCTACTACTACTACTACTGCTACTACTACTACTACTACTACTGAAACTACTACTACTACTACTACTACTACTAATACTACTACTACTACAACTACTACTACTACTACAACTACTACTACTACTATTACTACTTCTGCTACTTCTGCTACCACTACTACTACTACTACTACTTCTACTACTACTACTACTCTACTACAACAACTACTACTACTACGACTACTACCACTACTACTACTACTACTACTACTACTACTACTACTACTACTTTACTACAACAACTACTACTACTACTACTTCTGCTACCACTACTACTACTACTACTACTACTACTACTACTACTACTACTACTACTCTACTACAACAACTACTACTACTACTACTACTACTACTACTACTCCTATTATAACTACTACTACTACTACTACTACTACTACTACTACTACTACTACTACTACTACTACTACTACTACTACTACTACTACTACTTCTATTGCTACTACTACTACTATTTCTTCTACTACTACTACTACTACTACTACTACTACTACTACTACTACTACTACTACTACTACTACTACTACTACTGCTACTGCTACTACTACTACTACTACTACTACTTCTACTGCTACTACTTCTACTACTACTTCTTCTACTTCTACTACTACGACTGCTGCTGCTATTACTACTACTACTACATCTACTTCTACCAATACTACTACCACCAATAATACTTATACGACTTCTAGTACTGCTTATAATAGTAATTATAATAATCATCATAATACAAAAAACAATTATGATAATTATAATTGTAGGAGTAGTAGTGGTTTTAGTAGTAGGAGAAGTAGTTCTCTTTTAGAATGCGAAAATGGAACTTGGGGGCCAAACTGCACAAATATTTGCAGTGGTCGTCTAAATGAAAATTGCAATAAAACCTATGGCTTGTGCAAAACATGGTATTAATGGTAACTTTTAAACTGACGTTTGGTATGAAAATAATAAAACAAAATTATAATATTATTATTAGGATTAGTATAAGTATGAGTAGTTTAGGTTGTAGCTGTAGTAGTTGTAGTAGTAGAAATAGTAGAAGTACCGGTATTATTAGTCGTAATTATAATTATGATTATATTATAAATAATAATAATAATTGTGTATGTGTTTAATGATTATTTATTGAACAAAGTTTAATGTGCGAATTGATTACATTAACATGCAAGTGTTCCTATTATCTAATTGAAATATAAACGTCATTCTAAATACAATATTTTAGAATGCGACGATGGATTTTGGGGACCAAACTGCATAAACAAGTGCAATGGTTGTCAGAATGAACAATGCAATAAAACCAATGGTGTGTGCACATCAGGGTGCAAAGATGGTTTCAAAGAGTCGACACACTGTGATGATGGTAACATATAATAGTCGCCCTTAAATTCATCTTGAAAATAATAACATATGAAAGGTTTTAATAATAATAATATATTAATAATATTAATACTGCTAAAACTTTATTTACTAATGTTAATACTTCTCATACTACTAATGCTACGTATACTGCTACTACTACTACTGCAACTTTATTACTGCTTCTACTTATTTTACTACGTCTTGTACTACAAGTACAAAACCGTCAGCATTAACAACCACTTAAACCACTAATAAATCCTACTAATACTCTAAGTTCTACCACTACTATAACATGGACTTCTTTTAATAATAATATGTTCGCAATTGCTCCTAGTTTCTTTTCCACATGTAATTGTATTTCTTAACTCAATATTTTAGAATGCGGCGAAGGACGTTGGGGACCAAACTGCAAAAATAATTGCAGCGGTTGTCGAAACGAACATTGTAATAAAACTAATGGGGTGTGCACATCAAGGTGCAAAGAAGGCTTGCAAAAGTCTGAAAAGTGCGACAAAGGTACATCGGAAGAGGGTCTCCATTGTAATTTTTTCCTTACACCTGAAAGATGTATTTGTCTTTCAAACATTTAGCGTATGAAACATAAATGTTTTTTGCAAGATAAGTGAATTAATGCAACTTTTTCCATAGTGTTGTCACAGTCACTGTTTAAATTTGATGTCTTTTCAGAATGTCAGAAAGGAACGTATGGTCAAGATTGCAATCAGACCTGCTGACGTTGTCTGCATCTCGTTCCATGTGACGTTGTAAGCGGCCGCTGTGAGAGCTGCCTCGAGGGTTACACGGGTGACTCTTGCGATACACTTGTTGAAGGTTACTACTGAACAAATATACCATAAAACCATATACGCTTGAATTATACACAAACTGATCAAACGTTAAACTTCCGTAATAAGTATATATTGATTTGGTAGTAAGAGCATTTATTCGTAGTGTTACGTACCATATGTTGATTAATTTAAGAATGATACTGTTTAATGTTTATATGAGCTCTTCGGTTAAATGTTTATTTTGGTTATATGATTAATTGTTTTTATATTGTTCCGTGATATGGTCATTATAATTAAGTCTAACTAAAGATTTTCACCTTTAACCAAATATGATTCTACAATACGTAATAATTACAGAATCGAATCAGTTTCCAGTGGAACTAGTATCCGGAGTTTCGACAGGGATTCTAATTCTTCTTGTCGCGCTGATTATGAGTGTGGTTTTATTGATAAGGAAGAAAAAAGGCAAACGGACCCAAGAACAGTATGTAGCGTATGTTTTAAAGTAAAGTTATAATTGACGGATGACAAAGGAATCTAATAAATATATACCAGGAATAAACACATTTGGTTGTTCGTATTTACAGTGTCAACATTGTAGTTGAACTTCAATAATATAATGGCGATGAAATGTGTACACCAAGTAATATTTATGTTACAAATACTTCATAAGAAAATCAAATATGACACGGGAATCATAATTTAATCTGAGTCGTTGCCAATTATTACTTGTATCCGTTTGTTTTTAAAGAAAAACGGTTCACGTTTCAACCTATGTTTATCGATTATAAACGGATCGTATGGAATTTAAAATGAACTTGTTTGTGTACCAATAATTGCGTATTTTGTAGTTCAAATGTAACAACTGTTCGCGAGCCAATTAGCAGCGTCAATGACGAACCGCAACAATTGGCCGCTGAAAAGTCAGATAATGGTAAGAGAGACGAGATATCTTTAAAAGCTCTTAAACGTCCTTAAAAAAGCAAAGATTATTGGTACTTACAAAACTAGTGTGAGAATCACTGATTTAAGGGAAATCGAAATGAGATCAGGTACAATGGCTGTGTTGCAACGGTTAACCAAATCAAATCCGTATCACTTTCATTGTACAGTTGTTTTGGAAAAATAGTTACTTTTAGAAATATACTTAAGTGATGTATAAAGATACAAAAAAAACATGTACAAGGGTTTTTCGCCATGCAATTATCGCGAGACAATATTGAACAGATATTTTCACTCTTGACTAAATCGCTGTTCAAAATGTTATATTCACACTCGAGATATAAAATATTATAAGGATATCACATTTATCGACTGTTTATGTTACGCTAGAATATGTCATGTTTTTCAAATATTGTTAATAGTATATCAGTGTGTCATATATATAACGTGCAATTTAACATGTTCATGTGGGCCATTGAATTTCTGGAATTTTAGTAAATAAAATCATGTAACTTAAAAAACTAATTTATTTTCAGAGTGTTTGCCTGCGCAATCTGCTGATTCGGTTACTACAACGGTCATCCAGGAACCTGTTTATTCGAACATGAAGGACCTTCCGCCCGTAGAGTCCTTGGGGACCGCCATCGCCCTGTGCCAACTGCAGGGATATGTGATGTCAAAAAGCGCAGATGAGCCCTTCTTTTCTTTAGAATTTAAGGTACATGACAAGTCTTAATATGGATATAAAACATGTTTTCATCCAGTTTATAAAATTCTCAATATTATGTAGGTTGTACGTGTTATGAAGAGCATATTATAACATCCATTGTACGATGATTAAAGTAGCATTCACGTTTCGTTTAGTAACCTTTCATATCCGATGGAAAGTTGTTATCATTTGTGGCTTATCGCGTTGACCTATTATGTTTGTTCATGTTTTGCTGTTATTTTTAAATAACTATCGTTACTGCAGAAAATCCCCTACGGGTTGCAACACCCAGCTACTGCTGCAACGGCGCCAGTGAATGCGGAGAAAAACCGATACAAAGATATGTATGCCTGTACGCTATGAGAGTATTAATTAATTTGTATCTTAATTTATCTATATCCGCTATGTTTTCTGTTCATATTATCAAGTGCGATGTATTTAATCAGTAGACGAAAATAGTCTGTTACCCAAGTTTGTTTGTTCTCGCGTTTGAAGTATACAGAGTTAAATATGCACCCATGTTTTATTTCATATATTTTGCAAACGAAGCATAAGAAGAAAGATTGGTAACTCATTCTTTTATTTACAACTTTCTGTGGTCAATTTATGAAAATGAACCAATTATGAGATCAGCTTACGAGGTCAGATTTTAAAGTACTGTATGTGTTCAGTTTAATTCATTCTACATTTGATAGCGGGAATCTGAGACGCGTTAACTGGTCATTTGTATTAAAACACGAATACCTCAATTGGACAGGTATTTAATACAAGTCAATATCAAATTAACTGATGAGTTATAAGGGAAATATCAATGACCGTTTTATTATTATTCGAATAAGTTCTTATAAATGGAGTTGAAAAGTTATAACAAACATTTAACGTCAAACATAAGCACAATTGAGAGACATTTGCCATCCACAATTCTCAAAAAATAAACATAACTGATTTAAATTTGTATTTGGTATAGCCCTTATGTTTGCCACGACACGGTCCTGATATGGCAATATTTCAGATGACCACTGTCGCGTAGTGCTTGACATTGTTGATGGCAAACAAGGCAGTGATAACATCAATGCTTGCTTCATCGAGGTGCGGTTTGAATCCTTTTGTAAAACATATAAGTGCTATAGAGTACGACAAATCGCATCGCATCGATAAAACAAACTCATTATCTTAAATAATGTACCTTAAAAACAATTTAATGTTTGATAAGTACATAAATTGTTTATGAAAATCATATTCGCATTGTTTTATAAAATAAAAAAACATACACCGTACGTTTCGGGTGATACCTTATAGATACATGCATGTATTATAGTATTATTGTTATTAAAAGTTATAGTAGTATTGTAACTATTATTATTATTATTATTATTATTATTATTATTATTATTATTATTATTAATATTATTATCTTATGATAATAATAATTATTATGATTGTTACTACTACTATTATTATTATTGTTGTTTAATCACTCGTGCCTTTATTAATGATTTAATACACGCATATGTGCTGGTGTTATTTTTCTTTTATAGGGTTTCTTCAAGAAGCGAGCTTATATTGCATCGCAAGGTGAGTATTTAAAAACTCAACGGTCTTTATGATTTGCCAGTTTAACTCGTAATAACAGAAGTTTTATCGCATAATAGGTGTTCGTCGTTTAATATCGCATGTATATAACGGTGTTGTACGAGTTCTACATAATATGCTTAAAGGCCCAACGAAGGCTATGATGGATGACTTCTGGCAAATGATTTGGCAATATGACGTATCTACCGTAGTCATGGTAACGAATCTCGTTGAAATGGCAAAAGTAAGTTATATTGGTATACGTAACGGTGGAACGACCTAATGATAATATATAAATAACACATTAGGAAATATAATTGAGTAAATGCTTTACAATTTACATTTGGCGCGATTTTAAATGCGTTATATATGTATAGTAAATTTTTAAGAACCATTTTTTTTGCTGTTGTTTTGTCCATTATTTTTGAAAAAAAGTCTCAAAATGGTGACGGTCTCATAACGTTTACTAAAAACTGCACTATGGTTACACTTTCTGTGCTACGAATGCACGCAAACAACATACATACTCTATACTACATTTGTCATGATTTATGTATTGCTTTTCATACTAAACATACACAGATGAAATGTTTGCGGTACTGGCCTCTTGAAGTTGGTTTCAAGATGGATTTCCAAGCACTCACAACAACTTTGATCTATAATGAGGAGTTCACAGACTATACAGTTCGGAAGCTTAAATTGTCAAACAAGGTAGAAATTAATAGTGCTATTTCTCGTTCTTTCCATTACTATATAATTGCAAATTAAATGTTTGACACTGGTATAACATGACGTTAAATATAACGTTTATTGTCAAATTGTATTGATAATTCCCGAGTTTAAGCATAGTATCATTTATATAATGTGCAAATAAAGAATAGAACTTCAGTGATTGAACAGTTCATCTTTTATTTCATTTACTTATCGAGTGAATGCCTATTTATCAGGCGTCATAAAGGCAACAAAGGTTTCTATGACGTTCGCTCATTATAGCTATGACGAGTGCACCTAATACCTATCGCGTGCGCAAGTCATATCTATCGCGTGCGTACGTCATAGCCATTTCGTGTCCATTTTGAGCTCACCTGAGCACAATATGCTCATGGTGAGCTTTTGTGATCGCCTTTTGTTCGTCGTCCGTCATGCGTCGTGCGTCGTGCGGCGTCAACATTTGCCTTGTTAACACTCTAGAGGCCACATTTAGTATCCAATCTTCATGAAAGTTGGTCAGAAGATTGGTCTTAATGATATCTTGGATGAGTTCGAAAATGGTTACGTTTGCTTCAAAAACATGGCTGCCAAGGGGCGGGGCTTTTTTTACTATATGGCAATATATGGCTATTGTAAAACCTTGTTAACACTCTAGAGGCCACATTTATTGTCCGATCTTCATGAAACTTGGTCAGAATATTCATCCTAATAATATCTTAAACGAGTCCGAAAATGATGTTGGTTGCTTCAAAACATGGCCACCAGGGGGCGGGGCATTTTTCCTTATATGGCGGTATATGGCTATTATAAAACCTTGTTAACACTCAAGAAGCCACATTTATTTTCCGATCTTCAGGAAACTTGGTCAGACGATTCGTTCCAATGATATCTTGGATGAGTTCGAAAATGGTTTCGGTTGCTTTAAAAACATGGCCACCAGGGGGCAGGGCATTTTTCCTTATATGGCTATATATTGCTTGAGTAAAATCTTGTTAACACTCTAGAGGCCACATTTATTGTCCAATCTTCATGCAATTTATATATCTTGGATAACTTTGAAAATGGTTGCGTTTGCTTGACAAACATTACTGCCAAGGGGCGGAGCATTTTTCCTTATATGGCTTTATATGGCTTTAGTAAAATCTTGTTAACACTCTAGGGAGCACATTTATTTCCAATCTTTATGAAACTTGGTCAGAAGATTAATCCTAATGATTTCTTGGACGAGTTTAAAAATGATGCAGGTTGGTTGAAAAACATGACCACCAGGGGGCGGGGCATTTTTCCTTGTATGGCTATAGTAAAACCTTGTTAACACTCTAGAGACCACATTTATTTTCCGATCGTCATGAAACTTGGTTAGAAGATTTTTTCCCAATGATATCTTGGATGTGTTTGAAAATGGTTTCGGTTGCTTGAAAAACATGGCCACCAGGGGGCGGGACATTTTTCCTTATATGGATATATATGGCTTTAGTAAAATCTTGTTGACACTCTAGAGGCCACATTTATTGCCCAATTTTCATGAAATTTGGTCAGAAGATTTGTTTCAATGATATCTTGGATTAGTTCGAAAATGGTTCCGGTTGGTGGAAAAAATGGCCGCCAAGGGGGCGTGGCATTTCTCTTTTTATAGCTTTGGTAAAACCTTGTTAACTCTCTAGAAGCCCTATTTATTGTCCGATCATCATAAAACTTGGTCCGAAGATTTGTCCCAATGATATCTTGGACAAGTTCGAAAATGGTTCCAGTTGCTTGAAAAACATGGCCACCAGGGGGAAGGGGCATTTTTCCTTATATTGACTTATGAATTTTCATGAAACTTTGTCAGAATATTTTTTTGAATAATATTTTGGATGTGTATGAAAATGGTTCTGGTCTATTTAAAAACGTGGCTGCCAGGGTGTTCACTAGTCATGAAAGTTGGTAAGAAAATTCTGTTCTAATGACATCTTGGGCTGCACAGAACAGGTCAGTTCCTTTAAATCTCAGGTGAGCGACTTTGGGCCTTTCAGGCCCGCATGTTGACAATGCTGCTTCAGCAGCTCTTCAAAGTTATCAAACCATGAAAAAATTCTTCACAATCTCGACCTATGTAACAGACCGAGCCAGTCCGATTGAGTTAGCTAAATTTTCTTAATCGGCATACCTCGCTGATTATCATTGATAAAGGTAAAGGCAACTTGGTTCCCGTCCTCTTTCAAATTTATCGAGAGGTTCGGAACAGGAACCAGACACGAAACTGCCAGGTGGCACTTCCACCGCTGTGACGCTGGGAAAACCCCAAATGTAGTTATTTTTAGATTTGATCGAGAATGTAACCCGCCTCCCAGTTTCGCTGAATGGGTCAAGTTCCCCAAGGGTACTACTTCCCCGTACCCCTTAATTTTTGTTCGTACCCAACATTTTTCGTACCCATTTTTTTTTCGTACCAATTTTTTTCGTACCCAAATGTGTTCGTACCAAATTTTTTTTTCGTACCAAATTTTTTTTTCGTTCCCATTTTTTTTCGTACCCATTTTTTTTGGCATAATTCGTACCCAAATTTTTTGTACCCACATTTTTTTCGAACCCAAATTTTCGTACCCACATACACAATTGTGGTGCTCTAGATAAACATAAATTGATGCTTTTATATCCATCCTCTTCAAAAGCATCGTCACACCAGTACTGTCAGTACTTAGATTTTTAATACCACCGTATATTTATTGTACATTTGTTTAATAAATAGACGTAACATAAATATCACTGAAACAAGAGGGATACGCTGTCCTCACGACATATAACAAACATTTATACCAGCCTTCATAAAGGCAGTCCTCAGTAAACATGACCCATTGACAGGATACTTATTCGTTATAGACCTTATGACGTCATATTCATTTAAATAATCTTTCCTCAGGACAAGCCAAGTATCTCGCGTGTGGTTACCCACTTTCATTACACGGCATGGCCCGACAAAGATGTGCCCGCTAGCACTTCGAGCCTCTTGCACTTCTGGCGTAGGATCAGGGCCCACGATCCCGACAAAAAGCAACCATGGGTCGTTCATTGCAGGTAAGGCAGTTCACAAACTAAGTATTCAAGTCATTTTACCGTCCATTCATTATTGAATGTTATGATTTTTATTAGAACGTCTTAATATTTCCCCATGTCAGCAACGTTGTAATTAGTTATAAAAGCAACCAAATTTAAGTGAAGTGTTATTTTTTGTTCAAATTTACATACATAGCACTATATTGAGTGTTCTTTTTAAATCAAGTATGTTTTAATGAATTTGGAATTCGTATATAGTATGTTCGTCTTGGTCCATTTATCAGCGCCGGTGTTGGTCGGACGGGCACATTCATCGCCATGGACATACTGATAGACGAGGGTCAGGCCAGACAAACTGTCGATATCTACGCCTGTGTGACCAAGTTGAGACAGCAACGAGTTAACATGGTTCAAACAGCGGTGGGACTTTGAAATTGTATAATAATATGACTCCCAAAAAGCGAAATGATTTTTAATGTAAATGTTCTACTAAAAAAAAAATTCTCCATTGAAAATGGTCTTTAGTTACAAATACCTCACAATGCTACCGCCTCTATGTTGTAAACGTTACACGTTGCATTCACACAAAAAATCCTTTCAGATCTAGAAGGGTTCGATTTTATGAAGTTTTCGTAAATTCGTATTATTTTCTAAATAACCGATTTTTTAGATATGGTTTACAGTCACAGTATAATTATTTGAACGATAAAAACTAAAAATTGGTAATATTTTCTTAAGTTTTCATACATGGCTTACATTAAAAAAAAAGAATACAATAAACAGTACATACTTTGAATAATATACACTAACAACGATATTCGAATGGACCTTCATCGACGTGGTGTGTAATGGCGGCAACAATATCAATTTGTTTTCGGAGAATATTTGGTTCGAATTTATTCCTATTTCACTTTAAGTAATACATTATATGATTGAAAATTCCCTCTACAAAGACATATGTAGAACAAGATATAATGCATGTAATATATATCAGATAAAACAGATAAACAAAATTGTGTTAATATTAAAAATTTCAGTAGATGTTGAACTAATGTCTTACGAGTCAAGCAAAAGAGATACAGTGGAAAGCAGTAGACATTCGTTTCCTTTCCACAGTATATTTTCTCTTTACATGAGGTATTCACACTTGCAATCATTTTATGACAGTATATGTGTCTGATTTTCATGGGATTTTTGTAAACGAAATATTACCATTGAAGACGTGTTGATTGAATTGTCAATTTAATTATGGTGTGTTATCTGATATATTATATTGAATCTTTTTGTCGGTAACCGGGTTATTATCGTTCTAATTTTCAGGGCCAATATAAATACTTACACAGACTGATAGTGGAATACCTGACTCTTCGCAGTCAGTTCGTGTCCAACGATGAGTTTGCCAATTACCAAAACATCCTTCTCCAAGTCGACCAAAAGCTAAACAAAACTGGACTGTTTTTACTATATGAGGTTCGCGTGTTTTATTATAGTTACTTTGTAAACAAGATACCATTAGATTATCCATGAAATCTGACGACATTACAAATATATATATATATATATATATCACATGCCATACCCTGTTTCCCATGTAATATAACCATTACATATATTTTTATCTTACACATGTGTAATATATTCTTTAAGCGTTTTCATTAGCTTAGTTTTCGTTTATTGACCAATCGCATTTTGTTATTTTGCTGAAATGACGTTGCAACGTCAAATGACGTAACGAAATGTAAACAACATTCGTGATTTATCATTATGTTTGCGTAAATATTTATTTAATTTGCTCATTTAAAAGCATGTGATAGAAAAAGATCTGACACTCGTTGTCATATCATACCATATTTTATTAAACTCGTCCATGAAATTCGTTAGTAAGCTCGCCAAAAGCTCGCTTACTAACAAAATTCCTGAACTCGTATGATATGACAACTCGTGCTAGATCCTATATCTATGTATTACATTATTGTATTATGACATTACATATATATATATATATATATATATATATATATATATATATATATATATATATACACTTGTATATATGACGTACATTACTCATTCAGAGTCTGAAATGTATTGCCATTTGGTACAATATGTTTTTCATTGTTAAGTTTATGTTAACGTTACATTAACAGTTTTAATTAAATGACCGTGCAGATATTTGTATAAGTAGGTGTCCAATAGAAGTCTTTAAGTAATTAATATATCTCGTCATATACAACTTGACCATCATCCTGACTTCGATCATACTGTCGAGCTTCCAAGGTATATCGCATAAGGATGTTTAAAATTGTCTCATTGATCGTGTCGTGCCCCTTCTAGACAGAGGCATCCTACCACACACTGGAGCTTGCTGGGGCAAACATCAAAGGTGACGAGGGGGATCCTTATTCCGTTGCTACCATGCCTGAAAACGCGAAGAAAAACAGATTCGATACTATACTACCGAGTACGTACTTACGAACAAATGCTTTGAAGGGTGTAAAGAGCTTACATAAAAAATCGTATTATACTGGAAATATTGTGTTTGCGAATGTAGAGATTTGACAATGCCCAGTGTCGAGCGCCCTTACCATATTTTTTCAATTCTAATTTCCCTTTTTTTCAATTACCGCGTCTGATTCAATTCAGCTAATGTAAACATATAATTTAAACGATAGAATAATCATATGCATATAAAACTAAATCCATTAAAGCTGTGTCGTTTCAGCAGTCAGTCACATTCATGGAGTATATTGCAAATTTATGGTTATGTATTTCTCTATTTTGTAGATTTGTACAATATTTCATTAGTCATATTCTGGTGTTTCACAGAAAAGGACAATTGATAGTTTTTCCGTTCGTCCTTTCTTCGGTATTCCAGTCCATCTGTCCATAGGCCCGCAAAATATGTACATGTAATAACTTAAAAAGCTTGAGATAGTTTGATTTAAACTGAGAATTCTTTAGAATGGCAACCTATTAGTGCATTGTACACGACCTTTCACTTTCTACCAGAGGGCTAAGGCCAAGCCACTGCTATTGCCTCCCCTGCCAACCTGTTTATCCGTGTGATTGTTCATCCATTCGCAAACGTTTAAATTGCTTGTACATTGTACGATCATTATACGATCATTACACTTTAAAATGCTATATAAATCCTCCAGATGTCACGTGAATTTTCATTTCACCTGATGTAAAACGTTTGCTGAACGTTTTAGTTTAAAAAAAATATTGTCACCCATGCGATAAATGGACACTGGATTCAAATAGGAAACGATACCTACGTTCATATATAGGACATTATCTTAAATTGATAGAGGTGTCACCGGTTCGGGACTTATTTTTTAATGACCTTGAATACAGTTCGTGAGCATATAGTTAAAATCAGTCCGCCCTGCTTCGGTTGCCGAGAATAAACCGAAGTCGTGTTAAAAATGGACACATTTATATCCCTTTTGATAATGTCATTGAACGTAGCATAACTCCATTAAGATTATAGAAATTTGACATAAAACAGCATGCAAATAATGTTTCTTTCATATGCAATCGTGTTTCTTAATTGGCAAGCAAAGAATGCTTACGTTAAATATGTTATAACAATAATGTTTGAGGGCAAGCCATTTTTAACTAACTTTTTGAAATTGGTATCAGAAATTAATTTATTAAAATTATTATTGAAGATAACCGATATCGAGCGATGTTGACTGTTCCTGTGGACGAAAGAAATGACTACATCAACGCTGTATATATGCCGGTATGATTTAATAGCGAGCTGGCGTAAATCGCCTTTGTGTGTTCTAACTATGTATGTATAGTATTAATATCATCGGAAATATAACTATTTTGTCGTTTTGTATAAAATTAATATAACAGATATTGAACATAAGAATTGATTGCCCTTCAAGAAGTTGCACGAAATTTACTAAAATATTTCTGGTCTCAAGTTTTGAAGCCGAAGAAAGATATGTTGCTGTGTAAGAAAACTGTTGATACATGGTTATGGCTGCAATACATCACATGTCGTTTATTACTTCAGAGCTACAAGGTGGACAACAAGTACATCCTTACTCAGAAGCCCCTGTCTGACACTGTGGTGGACTGCTGGAGACTCATAGAGAGCAGGGACATCAGTCTGGTGGTGACATTCCCCGATGAGGGAAATGAACAGTAATTGTTCAATCACATTGGCTTGGTAGTAACATTCCCCGATGATTGAAATGAACAGGTAATTGTTCAAATCACTTGGCTTGGTAGTAACATTCCCCAATGAGGGAAATGAAAAGGTAAGTGTTCACATCACATTGGCTTGGTAGCAACATTTCACGATGAAGGCGACGGACATGTTGCTGCTCACATCACAGCCGTAACTCTCCCGAATGAGGGAATCGAGCGGGAAGTTGTTCAACCTTACATCATATTTCCCGATGATGTAGTTAAAAATAAGTGTTGACATAAAAATGTTAACATGCATCGATGAGAGAATTGTTCACATCATATTGGTAACATTCCCCAATGAGGGAAATGCACAGGTAATTGTTAATATCATATAAATATCAGTCCTCGAAGAAGAAAACGAACAGGCAATTTTCACATTCATATTGGTATTATTCCTCGTTGAAGGAAATGAAAAGGTTATACATAATTTGATTAGTTTGATACATTTTTTCAGGACGGTCGAATGTTTCCTACTACGGGGTCACTCACTGTGGACCCTTTTAACATCATGTTCATCACGGAACCATCACGAAGAGGACTATTTTGTTTCGAGAGTCTTCAAAGTTCCATACATGAAAAAGTTTAACATTGGGGGTTTAAACTATATTTACTTCAACACTGTTCAGGGGTTTCACTGTCCCAAAAACAAGTTGTTGCCACTTTATCGTGGTGTGAAAACCGCCGGTTATTGCGACTTTATTATAAGGACAATCATTTAAGGAACCTTACTACATTAATGAATATAATGGCATTGACTATATTTTTACTTTTAGAAGAATGTTATTGATAACAATTGATATTGTATTGATGATGGTCAGTATAACGATTAAATACCTTGTTATAATGGTTGTAATGTTGGTATAATGCTGCACGTAGAATCCGTCAGATTGTGTCTCTAACAAAACATTTGGTATACCATACACATTAAATGGATTGGTGTCAAGCGTAACATATTCTGTAGGAGAGGACGGTAACTCAGCTGCTGTACCAGAAGTGGCCCAGGCTGCCAGATGGCACCGCCAAATGTCGGTGAATTTCTGATATTAATGGACGCTTGTGAGAAGAGGACAAAATCTTCAACAGCGTTGATACAGTGCTTGTATGTACCGGTGCTTCCACTGTGCTAAAACAACTTCCCTTTCATGTCACTATTGACGTTTGTGGATATTATTAAGTGATTAAATGTTTCAAATTAAGTATGACATTCTGTCTCTTGTGTATCGGCGCTCCGGACAGAATAATTACGAAAATACCAAACTGAACGTCAATTTTTTCGCAGCTAAGTTAAACGCATCAACTAAACTTCTACAAAAACGTAAGCATATATTAAATTACCTTAAAATACACAAATGCTTGTGTATACATATTATTGCATGGTCTAGTATTGTTCTGCAGAGATGTTGCTACAAGAAGCGGCCTCTGCTGTGCTGGTACTGTTTACGCCACGGAATGCATGCCAAGGATGGGGAGTGTCGCTGCCTATGTTCATCAGGCATCTTAGAACGAGGCGTCCGCAGCTAATACCGAACTTTGTAGGAATATTCTATATATGTTGTACAAATCGCTGTTTAACTTTCTTAACTTGAACTTGATATTATGTGAACCGAATGTCTTCGCAAATTTACACGTTCGTTATGGCAACCGTATGCATAGCTCACATTACATAAAAGTACATGTATGCTGATTTTATATTGCTGGATTGATTTCTTAGTTTATAAGCTTTTAATAATTCACTGATTAAGCCATTACTATTAAGTGCAGATTGTATTTTATCATTTCAGGAACAGTATCGGTTTTGCTACAGCTTGCTGACACAGTATGTAGAATCCAATGTGATGTACGCCAACACATAGCGTCAAGAGAGAATTGAACTATTGGTTGTTCCTACTGACATCTGGAAGTCGCGGTGTATGACTTGATGCACATATTAGAACGTGACATATGGCAATGCGTGCGCTAGATGTAGATGTTCATGAATATTGCAAGTTTGCACTTATTACGATAGAAATGACTCGCATGTAGCCACATTATCCAACAAGATCGAATAATAATAGATAACACTTTTAAAAATACTTTTCAAAGCGTGGACCATTGGATTGTTTATGAACATTATTTGGACTACATACTATTAATACTGCAATAGAGAATGTCGACATTGAGGTACACAAAAGATGGACCCTGGATTGCATTTGGACTACCTTGTATTAATTTCTTTTTTTTAATATTTTATTGTGAAATAACTTCTGTGCTTTGATTTGATTTGTATAATAGAAATGAATATCGGCATATTGTATTTTTAAAGTTATTGCTGAGAATAACTTATACATGCATTTAATTTCTTGCATATAACTGTATTTCTTTTTAACTTATATCATTGACTAGTATACAATTACGCTAGACACAAATAACTCAAGCATTTGATTGTAAACAAAAACAACATCCATGTGTGAGATGAAGCAGGATTGAGGCTATAAAAACATTCTCTAATGACACAACTATTGAACATTATGTACGGACCTTAAATCACTTTGGTATCAGAAATGTTATGTCAAGTTTATATCAAGTTATAAGAATATGTATGGATATGTTTGACAACTTCAACATCATTGAGGCACTTTACAATGAGGTCTACTGGCATTCAGAGTAAGGTTGAGTGTTCCATATTTATACAAAATGTACACACCAAAATAAAAAATGTCGATATAAAAGTCGTAGGTGAGTACACCCTTTTGCATTTGTTTTATTCCATATTTTGACACTAAGACAACTGTTTTATTAATTCATATTTTTTCATTTGAAAATGTTATTGTTTTACATTTTATTGAAATACGAATTCTTCATATTGTTTACTTTGCTAATATTTATTTTATTTTCAGTTTGATAAGCTCATTTGTTTTTATTTAATAATAATGTATTGGATTCATTTTGTCTCGCTGCCAATGTAAAGGATTTCAAGTGTTCATGGACACTTTCTAGCATACAGCATTCAAGATAGGTTTATTCATCAATATATGTTTTGCGTTTAAGAGATTTAAAGAATTATAACTTTTGTGATTGCATTTTCGTCTCTATTGCGTTGTGCAAAGACATGTTCATTCAAACGACAACTTCTTATAAAACTCATGTTCACTTAACGTGGTGGTCTTCTAGCTTTATCAATGTATAACACACGGGTTTAACTGGTTAATATGTCCCGTGTTTAACATAGTTTGTTGATTTAAACAATAAAATAAAAGACATATATATTTCATATTTGGATTTAAACACGATATATCTTCAAAGATTGTTCGTATCATGCCCTCGGACAACATTGACCACTTCCCGATGGTCTCGCGGTATGAAGCATCATAGTGTTGTCATTTTTAATTAGTTGCCGACGAATTGTTCCCCTGGAAACATCAATATCAACCCTGGGACACACGTGATTTATATAAACCTGATTATAAGACTTAAGTAAGCTATCGAGAAACATTTGCTTGTTGTTTTTGTGTTCATCCTCTGCGCTTGAGGAAATGGGTGCACACTATTCAACTTGATTTTGCATAAATGGATAAAGATTTTATGAATGATTTTATATGGGTTTTTATTGCTTCATTAAGTTGTATTTCTGTGGATCTGGCTTGCATCTACCCTTTGATTGGTCTAATGGTAATTGACTTGAAAGGTATTATCTTTTACTGATATGAAATTTGAATTGTGATTGTATGAAGTTAATTGTAATGTTCATGTTAATGTTTTAGCAAACAACTCCGGGCTAGCTATGAGTTGTTGAGCTCCTTAAACCGATTTGAAAACACAATGCTTCGAATTGACCGTTCCTATCCGGATATCTCGTTATTAGAATAAATAATGGACCACATGCTATTATATGAGTTTTTACCGTCTGGTGCAGCTGAAGTAACAGTTTGTATTTATATCAACCATAATAACAAATTATAACAGAATGCGGTTGAATCCTCGTTCAAAGCCCTTTCAAATGCATTTGAATTTTAAATATATGAACTTGTTCAATGTGTTATGTATATTTTCTTTGCTTTCTCAAAATAAAATTGTCTCACATAATAATTTGTATTGTTATATTTAAAAAATGACATATAAAGACGTATGTTTGTAAACGATAAGAATTAAGGCTGACTACGTCAGTACAGTTCAAAAATAAAAGAATACGTTTAACGAATGTTTATTTTATTATAATGAATCTTTGCTATATCAAAACTAGTCTAGTAAGAATAGCTTTTTTGTTTAATATTACCGATAAAGTCGTCCTCAGTACGGATGAACCATAAGGCAGAGTTGGCAATGCCTATTGGTCCCGCGTCTTTTAAGGACCCATTGAGACCGTGACGACAGAAAAAAACACTTAGTTACTTAACCTAATATAATGACTTGTCAAAGCAAGTTATGTATATCAATGCTATTTTTGATTGAGGGCTTGACATCCTAGCACGGATATTGATTTGTCTCACCAAGTGACCATCATTTATTTTTTGCAAAACCGTATTG
>NC_068358.1:44509084-44741984 GCF_020536995.1 Dreissena polymorpha | reverse complement strand
TCGATGGCCTCTATTGTAAATCAGACAATAGATAATTAGCTGTACTTACGCTTTGTTGCTGGCTTGAATCACTTGAAGTGAGGATCACCCAGGATATCTTGGATTCCCAAGGAGAACGTAAAACAACTCTATCGTCAGAATATCAGAACCGGAACTGAAGACCATTTCCCAGAAGTCACCGCATATGGGGGTCCGAACGGCCAAGTCGAACCGGTCTCCACCACACTCCTCCCCGTTCTAACAAGCCCCCCTCCCTAGCCCAATTTAGCTTTCCTATTCCCGTCTAAGGTTTAACCTTACAATTTTTTAATACATAACCAAATCTAAGGTTATCAGTTTAAGTCATCAGGAGAATATAAAAATTATTTATTCCCACCCACTGAGCTGCCCGTCCCCGGGTTACACCATATATTACACCACACAGCTCATAGCCCTTCCCCCACATGACCCACCAGAAATCTGGTCAAAACCACACCAATCCATTCACCACTTCCCCCGCTTTTTTCTCGGTGTACGAGTCCACTGGACCCGCAATACCGGCTACTTAAACTTGGATCCAGTGGGAATGACAACCAAATGCAGATGGCGCTGCATTCCGAAACCACTCCCACTCTTGGACCACTTCCACCTTCCACCAATCCGCTCATCAACATCATCACAACACTAAACATTGGACATTTATTGACATTAACAACACATAACAACACATAACACTTAACATTTATCCGCCGGACGACCCTTACAGGTTATAGAGGCAACCTTCCATTCTCCAGCGAGGCCTGGAGAATTTCATCAAGGGTCGTCTGTCGGATCTGTGCAACTTTCCGGGCAACTTCTCCAACATAAGCTGGAGTGTTATGCCACTGTCGCTGTACCCGCAGGTATGGCGAATCAGTCTCTACTAACAGACGATTCAGAGGGATCCTTCGCACAGCTGCCCCGCTGTATCTCGTCGAAACTGGGCAACTGATCCAGCGATGCTGAAGTAGCACCGAGGGAAAGCCGTCGACCACCCAAGCACCTGATCCAGATTACCACCAAAACAGTGCAGATGCACCCGCTGTGTGGGACTGGTGTTTTCCTCGCATCAACCGAAGTGCGAGGGCACTAACCTCACTTGAGTATCTGTCCTGCCCCCGGAGATGCAAAATTACTGGCCGTCTAGGACAAGCCAGCTCCAGCAGCCCCACAAACATGCGCTCCTGCAAGGGCCATTCCTGTTCAGGTGTGGTCCAGTCTAGACCTATTTCCCCCAGAGCCACCACCCCCCTCCTTTCTCAACTCCTCCTCTACCAATCTCACTGCTCCTTCAACACTGGCATGAGGTTTTTTCGGATGCAGCCCAACAGCCGACCCGAAACCAGGTGCACAAGGGTATACCTCTGGGTAAGTGGCAGGATCGCAGAAAACGGCAACTCCACCACTCACCTGCACTGGCACTTCCGGGACAGGCCCCTCAGCATGCCCTATTAACCTCTCCAGTGAATAAACCTGGAGCACTCGACCACTCCGGTCCAAGTGGAAGTGACTATCGAATGCAGAAGGTACTACATTCCTAGAGCACTCCCACTCTTGGACCACATCCCTCCCCAACACCTCCATATCACCCTCCAACTGGACCCTCCCAGACTCTGGGACTACGGCCACTCCTCTCACCTCCAACTGGACCCTCCCAGATTCTGGGGCAACGGCCACCTCTCTCACCTCCAACTGGACCCTCCCAGACTCTGGGACTACCTCCGCCTCTCTCACCTCCTCCCTGACCCTCCCAGACTCAACACTCGACTCTGGCGGACACGTCCCAGACACTTGGGTCACTACCCGCCCTACCAAGAACCTGCTCCAAGTCTTTCACGGGATCCCCTCCCCGCCATTTGAATCTTTGGTTAAAGAAGTTAGCACGAAGGCTATCATCCCCAAGACACAGCATGGCGGCTAACACTCTCCAATGGAACAGGAGAGCGCGCGAGTTCACCCGTGGGACATGGAACTCGTCCGGAACATGCCAGAGGAACCTCCGACATATTCTCTCCATCCTCTCTCTGTCCCGCTCGTACAGACAGGAATCGGCCGGAATGGCTAGTGGTAACCGATGGAGATAAATCATGGCCTCATCAATAGACCTGAAACCCAGGTTCTTGATAATGCACATGACCCCCGAGAGTCTAACACCATCCAAATGCGGCTTGTCCCATGTCCGACCTCGGAAGACAGTTGGAAAATGACAGTCCTCTACATGCTTGCGTCGAAATATGACCCGCTTGTAGCAAATGGGACATTCCTTGCCAGTTTCCTTCCTCCTCCCTTCCACCGGAGACTCTTCCGTCAACTGGGACCTAGATCGGTCTCTGACCTCCGATCCCCCAGAAACCTTTTCCCTCTCTCTCGCCCTCGACCTCCCTCCATCTTGACCTATCTCCTCACTTGGGCCTGCTCTAAAGTCAGAACCGGCCCAAGCTGGAGCACCCCTCCACTCCAATATCTGACCCCCAGTTTCCTCCACAACTGAAGACGAACCGGGACCCTCTCCAACCGGAATATCCACCTCCATCTCAGAGAGATCGAGTCCTGTGTCTTTTCCGGTCGGAGCCGACTCCAACATCACGCTCACCCCATTGCCTTCCTCCCTGCCCATCATTCTACTGGAGTCCTCAGCCCCTGAGGAGAGCCGAACAGTATCAGCACCCTCCTGGTACCGAGACTCCGGAGGAACTTCGGCCGGACCTTCCACTTCCCCCTCTGAATCCGAGATGAGTATGGCCTCTCCGACCGAGGTTCCTTCCACTTTGACCTCTGCCTTGACCGACAAGGGCGGAAACTCTTCCATGCATGGTACCCGAGTCGGCACTCCTGCTGTCCCGGGCACCACCATCACCCGCCCTCGACTTATCAGAGATTGACCCTCCAGGGGTCCTCTGCTTCTTCGGCACACTCAAAACCCTCGCGATAAACTCATCGCTGAGGATCAAGTGACCGAACTTCCTAGCCCCTGCCACAAAGGTATTCTTACCCCTTCTGCGAGCAAGCTTAACCTGTCCCTCCACCGCAGCCTGGACACGACCATGATCCAATGGCCGCATTGTCCCCAGATCCACTATTAAATCTCTTCCGGACACCCACAGCACCCCCTTTGCATTGGCCTCTTCTACTTCCGAGAAGATGTTCCGGCCATCAACACGATAACCAACTCCAGCCATTCTGCAACAGAGCGAAAACGAGTCATTGATCTGTAGCCTTGTAATCACACTTTCCTCACTCAGTTTGTATGCTCACTAGTACTTTAACCAGAACGGCATTTGGGACATTTATACAAGTCAATTTCCTCACCTTCTTCTTCAGTCACCCCGACGCATCTCCCATGAAACCATTCCTCACACCAGTCACACGCAATCATGAAAGATCCGTCATCTACCCCTTTACAGACACAATATATAGGAACACTTGACTCCTCTGCACCGTTTTTGCAACTTTCTTGCTCCTTAACAATCCATGTCGGAAAATCTTTCATCCTGCATTTTTTCATCCGATCATGGTTAACGTTAACCTTCTTTCCTTTAAGTCGTACCTGATACAGGAAAGCAGAGTGTTTTTTTACAACCACTCCAGGCCCTAGCCATTGAGGTAGCAATTTCTTTGCTTTCCCCTTTTTGCCGGCCACATTCAGAACGTAAACCACCTCTCCAACCTCATAAGCCACCTGGTTTAATCGCACATCATGGTCCCTTTTCATGTGGACTTGAACTGTGCCCAGGCATTTACGGGCTGTCTCATGAGCTGACACCATACTCTTCTCCAACTCAAGCACATGATCGCTAGCAGGCAACCCTGGTGAAGGAGAGCTTGGGTACACTAACTCTGCGGGGGTATACACCTCCCGGCCGAGCATCATGCGATTAGCAGTGAACCCAGTACTCCGACACACCGAAGACCGCATAGCTGCGGCTATCTGTGGGAGCTCAACATCCCAGGTGTTCTGCCTAGAACCGACATAGCATCGGACAGCATCCATAAGTGTACGGTTGTATCTTTCCACTTGACCATTAGTACTCGGCCGATACGCGGTAGTACGAGTCTTGTGGATATGCAACAGTTTACACACTTCGGAAAACAGCTCACCCTCGAAATTTGACCCCCGATCAGTCATTAACTCCATGGGTATTCCGAGCCGACAGAACACCTGATTAACCATGGCCTCTGCTGTCACTTCGGCTGTCTGGGAAGGTAGTGGGATACATTCCACCCACTTCGTAAACTGATCAACAAACATCATAACGTATCGATTTCCCCCAGGTGTCACCGGGAGAGGTCCCAAAAAGTCTATATGTACCCTCTCCATGGGCACACCCGAGTGAAACAATACCATCTCCCCTCTTGGCTTGCGAACTGGCTTCTTGCTTACAGCACATCGACTACACTCGGACACAAATTTCACAATGTCACGAGACATTCTGTGCCAGAAATACCTCCCTTTCACGCGCGCTATCGTCCTCGACTCGCCCTGGTGCCCTGCCATTGGTATGTCATGATTTAAAGCCATGACCTGCTGCCTCATTCCACTGGGAACCAACAATTGAAAACTGTCGTTTTGGGATTCAACCTCCAAATCAGGTCATTGGCCAGTTTGAAACAATGTCGATTTACCCAGTAGAACTTTGAAGCAACGTTGGCAATAAAAAGTTCTCCATCAGGCGGCTCGGTGCCATGGAATAACCATTTCCTCAGAAACTGGAATTCCACCTCCTGCGCCTGCAACTCCTTCACACTCTCGTCTTTCTCCCCGACCTTGGGCGTGTCCTGGGAGGTTGCGGATCCACTGACGGTCACTTCTTGAACCCTTGGTTCACATTTGTGTGCCAGTGGAACCACATTATCTACATCCTCGATGAACTTACTCCACTTCTCTTCTGCCCGCTTACACTTTGGACACCCCCCGCAAGGTAGATCCACTAAACGCACACCATGCTCGTAATGATTGTCTGTATCAACAACCAGTCGAGACAGGGCGTCTGCGTTTCCATGCTTATTGCCAGGTCTGTGCACGATTTGCATATCGTACTGGCTCAGCTCCTCAATCCATCTGGCTATTTGTCCGTGTGGCTCCTTAAAGTTTAGAAGCCACGTCAGACTACTATGGTCAGTGCGTACCAGGAACTGCCGACCAAGGAGGTAATGGCGGAACTGCCGTGTGAATCGGATCACAGCCAACAGTTCCTTACGGGTGGTACAGTACCTCACTTGTTCTTTGGTGAGAGCAAATGACCCGTAACATATGACCCTTGGGTTGCCCTCCTGGATTTGAGTTAACACTCCACCAATGGCCTTGTCAGACGCATCCGTGTCCAGCACAAACGGGTCGGTTCGATTAGGCAAACCCAACACTGGAGCCTCCACCAATGCTTTCTTCAGATCAAGGAAAGCTGCTTCCTGATCATCACCCCACCTGAATTGCTTCACTACCTCGTACAACGATCTAGATCTTCCTGCGTAGTTTTCAATGAACATTCTATGATAGTTCACTAACCCCAAGAACCTTTCCAGATCCTTGCAACACAGAGGAACAGGCCAGTCAACCACCACTCTGGTGTCATTAGGCGACAGCCCCAATCCATCTGGCCCAACGATACGTCCCAAAAATTCCACTTCATGTTGGAACAACTCGCATTTTTTCGGCTTCAACTTTAGTTGATACTGCCTTAACCGCATGAACACATCTCTAAGAGTTTTCATGTGCTCGGCGAATGTTTTATTCATTGCCAAGATGTCGTCCAAAAATGCGAGGACACTGTTCCATGTCAACCCCTGCAACACCAGGTTAACCACCCTGGCAAATGTTGCGGGTGCATTGCACAACCCAAAAGCCATTCGCACAAATTCAAAGAGCCCATATTTGGTGGTAAACGCCGTCTTCTTTGTATCAGACTCTTTAATTTTAATTTGCCAATACGCCGAATTGGCGTCTAGCTTGGAAAACCACTTTTGCCCCGCAAGCATGTCGATACAATCTTCTATCAGTGGCAATGGGTACACATCTTTAACGGTCACTGCGTTCAAGTTCCTATAATCCACACACCACCTCACAGACCCGTCTCGCTTACGTACCAGTACCGGTGCCGAGCACCACTCTGAACTAGAGGGCTTAATGACACCAGCATCAATCATTTTCTTTAAATGGCTCTCCTCCTCGTGCACGAACGCTACCGGAGTTCTCCGCATTTTCTGCTTCACCGGTTTCGCAAATCCGGTATCAATGCAGTGTTCAACGGCTGTGAACTTTCCTAAATCAAACTCACTCCTCGCAAACACATCTTGGAACTCAGTTAGCAAAGAACTAAGCTCCTGTTGCTCCCCTAAGGTCAGGTTTGCTCGTGACCTTTCCATGAGGTCATGGAGGTGTTCTGGTAAATCTGCCTCTGTACCATTCTCCAGCCCCTCAACAATCCGGTCAGGAGAAAACTCCTGTGGCACCGGTTTAACAAGCCTAGCCTCTTCCGCTCTACCCACCACTCGCCCTTTCCTAACCTTTACCGAATGATCGGACGGGTTAAGCATAGCGAGCCTCAAATTTCCCTCACCTGTATGTACCGACATAGGCACTATGAGGTCCACTCCTACCCCCTCAACAACAAAGGTATCAAGCTTAGTCTCCACAGAACAGGGTACCAATGCTACAGAGTTCGGTGGAACTGTCATAGACTTGTTAACCTTAATCTTAGCCACTCTAAGACTATCACTTACCACATCCTCGCTCATTGACACTACTGTGTCCCTGATGCTTATTGTGGACCTAGGAATATCAATCTTTATTCCATGCTTCCTCATGAAGTCCAGTCCTAAAAGCATGCTGTCTTCTATTGGCGCGACATACACTTTCTCAGTGAATGTCTGACCCCCAATCTCAATCTTTATGGGGCCAACAATTGCGCCTTTCATACACAAATCCCGACCAGCGGTCATAACCGACACCTGTTCTAATACCGGTATATCACCTGGTATTTTTTTGAACACCCTATCAGACACCAAGGTCACTTCCGCCGCAGTATCAATAACCGCCTGCACAACAAGGCCATCACCCAAGGTCACGTGTATACGAAACATTGAGTCAGACCTTACCTGACATATAACAACGGATTGGCCCTCTTCTTTTGGAGTCATGCTAGGACCACTTACACTGACCCCCTGCCGTTTAAATCTGCAAACCTTACTGTTTTGCCTTCCTTTGAGCCAAGGGTTTTCCCCTGCTCATCAGGTGTGACATTCGGGCAATCTTTCTTCATATGCCCATATCCATTACATTTGAAACACCGGTCATTACGGACAGGTGACGGAGTCCTGCTACGCGCCTTCGGACATTCCCGCTTAAAATGTCCGATTTCGTTGCAATTGTAGCATTGCCGGCTTGGGAAAGTCGTTGGACTCCTACTCCGCCTTTCCAGTAGTTTATCCAACTTCCCCATAACCGCATCCAACTTCTCCTCCAACCTCCCAACTCGTTTCTCCAGAACATCAACCCTCCCGTTGATCTTGCTCTGTTCTCCAACCCTCACCTCCGCCACTTGTACATCCTCTGCACATACTACCTTTTTCACCGCCTTTGGCCGTCCATACATCAGGCCATGCGTGTGGATTGCCCACTTCATTTTATCTATAGCCTGCTCTATAGTTTGTGGGCGTTGGTTAATCACCTGCTCTCCCGCCTCTTTCTCACGGGCCCCCATACAGAACCGCAATATGGCCTGTTGGGTCATGAAGGCATCCGGAAGTTCCCGGAATGCCTTACCGGCTAACGTCAACACTCTATCCGCCCACTCATCAAGGGACTCCTCCTCTCTTTGTGTCGCACTCGAGAATGTTACCATTGCCGTCTCCGGCAACTCACGGTAACCAAACCGCCTCTCCAGTTTTTCCACCACTGCCGCATAGGTCATTTCTACGTTCCTATCCGTAGTCAGTGCATAGAACTCACTGGCCCTATCTGTCAAACACAAGCAGAGATAATCTCTCTTTTCCTCCTCCGTCCATTCGAAGATGGAGGCAAACTTCCCGAACTTCGTCAAAAAAGCCTGCCAACTCCCTTTGCCATCATACGTCAATGATTTGGGCAAAGATTGGAGCCTGGCCTTTTGTTGTCCCAAACCGGCTCCTCCCATATTGCCCCCGTTTGAGGGTGCAATTTTCCTTCGAGCCCCCTGTGCCCCTTCCTTGGCCTCATGCTTCAAGGGCGCATCATTAGTGGGTACCCTGTCTGGCACCGCCTGTGGCGTAGCCCCATACCCATGCGGCATTGGCGGCATGGGTGGGAACATATACCCCCCTGGCCCTCCCATCCAAGCATAAGGATAAGGATAACCTGGCTGCCAACTACCCGGAAGCATTCCCGGATACATGGGCATGGGGTACCCCGAGTACTGCCCCCCACTTTCCATTTTGCTTTCCTTACTTGGGTTTATCCCCGAATGCATCGGCGTAAAACCCGAGTATGAATAACCACCTTCTTCAACCTTTCCATGTTTACCCGAATGCGTCCGCATAGGCGGGTACTCCGGATATGGATGTTCTATGCTCTCATTCCAACCATCCTTATACCTTAGCCGTGCCCCCGACTCTCTAGTTTTAAAAGAGTCGACTGGGGCCGATGGTGGTCCACTCAACCGAGCTTGATCGATGACCGTTGTCAACCTTTGTATGGCTTCTATGTCATCGTCAACCTGCTCTTTCATTGTTACCTCAGTTTTACCCTCACTTTTCTCCGTTTCCGATTTGCTGAAGCGTACCATGCTCCAAAACCCTTCGAATTCCCGAAAATGTGGGATTTGAGTTAGTAGCTCCCTTGTCATACGACCTTCACTGTCCCTAATATGTACAATTGCTTCTGCAACCTTTTTACCAACGCCTGGCAAAGTTTGCAACTCATCCGATGAGGCTGTGTCTATATCGACAGCGGGATTATAGGTTGCCATTGTAGGTATTAAAGACAAACTCAAAATATTATTTGTTTATTTATTTTATTATGTCACTTGGGAAATGCTGAAATTGCAGTCAGAAATAAACAAAAACAAAATTGAAATGGATCCTTTATTTTTTATGTATTCTTTGAAAATGCTGAAGTAGCAATGCTATGTAATCATAAAAGATAAACTGCAATTATGAAGAAATTCTCAAGAAAAATAATCAAAATGACATTTAGTGGATTTAATCACTAAATAAACTCTGTTACTAAGAGGAAATATCACTCAGCGAAAATGACGCGAAGTGAAACTAAAAAAATAGTCAAAATGTTGATTTAGTGAACACAATCACTAAATAAACAAATAAATAAAAACGCAATAGTTCAAAATACCGCGCAGTGATGTCAATATCACTGGTGAAACAAAAAAATCAAAATGCCATTTAGTGAAACGAATCACTAAATGAGAAAGATATGATCGCGTGGAGATATCACCGAGTGAAGATAAGAACTGTCACCATGTGAAAATATCACACAGTGAAAATATCACATAGTGAAAATATCACCGAGTACAAAAAATATCACTCAGTGAAACAAAATTCACCGCATGAGATTGATCACGCAGTGAAACAAAGTATTATTAGGTGAAAAGAATTGTCACCATGTGAAAATATCACACAGTGAAAATATCACAGAGAAAATACCACCGAGCAAAACAAAGTTCACTCAGTGAAACAAAATTCACCGCATGAAATTGATCACGCAGTGAAACAAAGTATTATTAGGTGAAAAGAACTGTCACCATGTGAAAATATCACACAGTGAAAATATCACGGTGAAAATATCACCGAGCAAAACAAAGTTCACTCAGTGAAACAAAATTCACCGCATGAGATTGATCACGCAGTGAAACAAAGTATTATTAGGTGAAAATATCACCGAGTGATTACAATATCACCAAGTGATGTTACTGTCACTGAACAGATAAAAGTCACTAAGTGAAACAAAATTCACCACATGAAATAAATCACGTAGTGAAACAAAATATCACCAAGTGAACAACATTCACCGAGTGAATAATTACCCCAAGTGACCAGCCGACAAAGCACAGCAGTTTATACAGAAGTTGTGTTAAAGTTAACTGAGAAGAAAATATATATTTCTTAAACGTGTTTACTGTAGTGTAGCCTCCAGTGTTTACGTTTAAGAAAACGAAAGTAAAAAATTCCCAAATTTGAATATAATACAGTTGATAATGACTTGCCTTTGCTTGAAATACGACAACGTTAGTGGAAAACCAAATATGAAATACAATTGAACAACAGGGAGATAACTATTTACAGAAAGACTAAATTTAGAATGCAATTACACGGTTCGATAGTACGCTGTTCGACGATATCTGAAAGTTTCAAACACACTTAAAAATATAGTAATTAGCCTGAGTTCCGGAAAAAGGCGTAATACTATTTTAATATTAGGGTAAATAGGGACTATATGACCTAAAGTTACTTAACAAATGTTTAAAATAACAGACAAACAGAAATGTTGTTAAATAAAATTCAAGATGGCTGACAATTTACTTTGTTAATAATGGCCAATTAGAAATTCAAAATACGTATAGAGTTTTTGCTCGCAGCGCCATTTATTGTAAATCAGACAATAGATAATTAGCTGTACTTACGCTTTGTTGCTGGCTTGAATCACTTGAAGTGAGGATCACCCAGGATATCTTGGATTCCCAAGGAGAACGTAAAACAACTCTATCGTCAGAATATCAGAACCGGAACTGAAGACCATTTCCCAGAAGTCACCGCATATGGGGTCCGAACGGCCAAGTCGAACCGGTCTCCACCACACTACGGCTCTCATATACAAGCATATCACTCTAGTGACCCGCAAAATAGTCGCACTTTAAAGGTCAAAAAATGACCTTACAAATGACCTTACACCACGTGACCTAACATACATATACGCTCGAGATCCACGTGCAAATCTCATAGTCATTTTAGCGAACCCGGTCGCAGGTTCTTCAACACAGCTAAACATTGGTTTGGTAAGTGACCACGTGGCATGCTCTTGAATTTTTTGAAATTCAAACGCGAATTGTTAATGGTGTTGTTTTGTTTATTTACTATAATATAGTACGTACGTATTATTCAACTTGTGTTGAATTGTACTTGTAGGCTTTTCTTTAAAGCCCACATTTTTTCTTGACGATGTCAAGGCGCAAGAGAAGTGGTAAGCAAGACGATGTCTTGTCTCTCTCTGACCACAGTGAATACAATTCAGTTCATACCAAATCTGATACAAGTAATTTGAGTGATTCGGGGTCGAATGACGAATACGAGATAACTAGAAAGTCCCCGCAGAGAGCCCCACTGCGGTCAGTGATCTCGCACGTCAACGTAGGGTTCAAACCACTGACCGTTTATTACGGGATACTCAGAATCTGGTTACTGCGGGTATGATACCCATTTTAACATTGGCTAAACTCTTAAAGCCACATATTGGCAAAGTTCAAGAAATAAAAACACTCATTGCAGATTCATTGACAATGCTTGGTCAAGTCCAATTTAATATGAGTGTTCGGCGAAGGTATTTGTTGAGACCTTTCCTTAAACAAAAATATGCAAGTATTTGCAATATCAATACACCTATTACAAATTACTTGTTTGGTGATGATGTGAGTAAAGAACTGAAAAAGTGTGAAACTAGCGTTAGAGTTGGGAAATATCCCATGATAAAACCCACTTCTCTTGGTCCTATTAGGGGCCGACGGGGCACTGGAAGATGGAGGGCTCGCCCATATGGTCGTGGAACATATGGCTCCAACAGACAGGCGGCAGTGACCGAGTATGGGCAGTTCGGCCATAGACATGACTTCAAACAGAAGAAGTCTAGAACAGCTGCACCTCAATCCCCAAACTAGCCAAGGTCTTCAAAATAAAGGTAATTGAAAGCAATTCTGATAGATTAAAGGCTTGTTACAATGAATGGTTGACAATAACATCAGATAAATGGGTACTTGAAACCATACAAGGATACAGAATTGTATTTGATAATCCTCCATATCAAAAGAAACCTCCAAATAAAATTTCATTTAATGATTATGAAAAAATATTAATTGATAATGAAGTTGAAAATATGTTGAAGGATGGGGCTATTACTCCAACAGTTCATGAAAGTAATGAGTTTATTTCAAATATTTTTCTTGTTCCAAAACCAAATGGAGAATTTCGACCGATAATAAATTTACGAAGTCTAAATGAATTTGTTCATTATTAAAAAATTTAAACAAGAAACATTTCCATTTGTGTTGGAATTAGTACAACACTTGATTTTTTCACAAGTTTGGATTTAAAAAAGGCATATTGGTCAATACCTATTGACAAACAATATTTTAAATATCTAAAATTTGAGTGGAGGAATAAATTATATAATTTTGTGTGTCTCTGTTTTGGTTTAAGCTCAGCTCCTTATTGTTTTACCAAGGTATTAAAGCCAGTGTATGCCTTTTTCCGAAAAATGGACATTAGATGTTCATACTATATTGATGATAGTATCAATATGCATGGAGAAAAGGAAATATGTAGAACCAACATGGACATGATGAGTAAAAAATTGGAATCTTTAGGATTTCTCATAAATGATGAAAAGTCAGTAAAAATTCCTACTCAAAGAATAACCTATTTTGGTTACATAATTGATTCGGTCTTGTTCATGGATTTTCTGCCTGAAAATAAAATTTGTAAAGTAAAAAGTTTTGGCGAACATTTATTGACAAAGAAACTGGTAAAGATAAGAGATCTAGCGTCCTTTATTGGCTTGATAATTAGTACATTTTTTGCAATATTAGAAGGACCACTCCATTATAGAACTTTAGAAAGATGTAAAGTTCAGGCATTAAAAGTTACAACAGATTTTGAGTCAATTATGACTCTGGATGAAAAAGCACAAAAACAAATCCATTGGTGGGTCATGAACATTGGTTCAAAAAATGGCAGGAAAATAAGACCAGACCGTATATCTTTCACTATACAAACGGATGCTTCATGTGAAGGTTATGGCTCATTTTTTATTGACACAAAGCAAGCTTCTGGTGGGCGTTGGTCAAGCGAAGAATCATTTTTTCATATTAATTATTTGGAGTTGCTTGCAATTTTCTTTGCTTTGAAGACCTGGCTTTGCAATAACACATGTATTCATGTAGCCATACAGAGTGACAGTACCACAGCTATATCATATATTAATAATATGGGTGGTATGAATTCTGAAGAAATGGACAAATTAACGAAAAAGATATGGAAACGGTGCATTAAAAGAGATATATATCTTTCTGCTTTTCATTTGCCAGGCATCTGCAATATTCAGGCAGATTATTTTTCTAGAATTTTTTCAGATACCTCTGAATGGAAATTAAAAACATCAGTGACTGAAAGATTGTTTTCACAGTTGATGATTCCAAACATAGATGTTTTTGCATCTCGATTAAATAAACAATTGGCTAACTATGTATCATGGACCCCAGATCCTGAAGCCTTATATACTGATGCTTTCTCTTTAGATTGGTCAAAATGGAAACCCTATATCTTCCCGCCATTTCGTTTACTCGGCATGGTGTTGAATAAAATAAAGGAGGATCAGGTTAAAGCAGCATTGTTAATATGTCCATTATGGCCTAACCAGACATGGTTTCCATTGTTTTTGGACTCACTTGTTTCTATTCCTGTCAGGTTGCCTCGACACAAGGACCTACTTACCCTTCCTCACAACAACGAGTTGCATCCAATGAAAAAACATCTGCAGTTGGTTGGAGCGATTGTCTCCGGAGAGAATTGCAGAATTTTGGCATTCCGCAAATGGCTATCGACTCAGTCTTTCAAAGCTGGCGGCCAGGAACAAGAAAACAGTACTCATCCGCATGGACACGATGGCATATGTGGTGTAATCTCCGGATGTGCAATTCCATTAAACCGCTTGAAAGTGACATAATATCGTATTTGCTTTATTTAAAACAGTTGAAAAAATCGTATAGTGTTATAAGTTGTCATAAGTCAGTGATTTTAGAGACGGTCAAGATTTTAAATCCTAACATTGTTTTGAATTTTAATATACTAAATAGATTTATGAAGGGTCTTAATAGAGAGATCCCTCCAAAACCTAGGTATGTTTTCACTTGGGATGTAGGAAAGGTATTAAATGTTATTGCAAAATGGATGCCATTACAATCCCTTTCATTGAAACTTGTAACATTTAAACTTGTGTCTTTAGTAGCTCTGTGTACGGCAGCAAGAGCGCAGTCTCTGAAGGCTTTGAATATTAACCATTTGTGTATAAAGGAAGATGTTGCAATTTTTGATTGTGGTGATCAGTTGAAAACCACTAAACCAGGTCAAAATTTTAGTTATAAAATTATGTTCATACGAGGAACAGGAGTTATGTCCAGTTTGACATTGAAGTATTACTTGAAATGTACACAGTCTTTGAGAAAAGATTGTCAATTGTTTGTTTCTTTAAAAATTATAAAGAAGTCTCTTCAAGCACTTTGGCTCGTTGGTTAAATAATGTACTTTTGTTAGCAGGAATAGACATTGTTAAATATAAAGCTCATTCTTATCGGGGAGCTTCATCATCTGCAGCTTCTAGGGCTGGGTGTAAAATGTCTGAAATTCTGAAGACCGCTAATTGGTCTTCAGCCAAAAATTTCAAGGTTTTTTATCTTAGAGATGTGCAAAACGATCATATTGAAAGTAACTACCAGAATTGTGTATTGAATTCACGGTAATAAGATTTAAACATATTAAATTCAATATGTTTATATATTATGATTTGTTTTTTAAGCAGAATTGTTTTTATCCCCACGCTTTTTGAAAAAAAGGTGGGGATATTGTGGTGATCTCCGCCGTCCGTCCGTCCGTCCGTCCGTCCGTCCGTCTGTCCGTCCGTCCTGGCCACTATCTCCTCCTACACTAAAAGCACTAGAACCTTGAAATTTACACACATGGTAGCTATGAGCATATGTGCGACCCTGCACTATTTGGAATTTTGATCTGACCCCTGGGTCAAAAGTTATAGGGGTTGGGGTGGGGCCGCGTCAGAAATTATCACTCATTTTTTTAGGTTATTTTACATTTACTTCTTTATTTCTACACCGATTCACTTCAAATTGATACTGGACCTCACCTATGACAATACGGTCAATCTCAACCATGCATGGCCCCATTCCCAACCCTGGGGCGCCCCGCCCACATAGGCCACACCCACCAAAAATTTCCATTTACTATAATTTTTTCATTTCTACACGGATTCACTTCAAATTGATACTGAACTTTTGTTATGACATTAGGGTCAATCTCAACTATGCATGGCCCCAATCCCAACCCTGGGGCGCCCGCCCACATAGGCCACACCCACCAAAAAATTCCATTTACTATAATTTTTTCATTTCTACACGGATTCACTTCAAATTGATACTGAACTTCTCTTAGGGTCAATCTCAACTATGCATTGCCCCATAACCAACACTGGGGCCCCGCCCACATAGACCACACCCACCCAAAATTGCCTTTACTATAATTTCTTCATTTCTACACCGATTCACTTCAAATTGATATTGAACTTCTCTTATGACAATACAGTCAATCTCAACTATGCATGGCCCCATTACCAACCCTGGGGCGCCCCGCCCACATAGACCACACCCACCCAAAATTGCCTTTTACTATAATTTCTTCATTTCTACACCGATTCACTTCAAATTGATACTGAACCTCTCTTATGACAATACGGTCAATCTCAACTATGCATGGCCCCATTACCAACCCTGGGGCGCCCTGCCCACATATGTCACACCCACCCAAAATTGCCTTTTACTATAACTTCTTCATTTCTACACCAATTCACTTCTAATTGATGATGAACTTCTCTTATGACAATACGGTCAATCTCAGCTATGCATGGCCCCATTACCAACCCTGGGGCACACCTAGGTCAAACATTCGGCGTGGGGATACGCGTCGGCCTCTGCCGCGCCATTTCTAGTTTGATTTATATCTCTTTCTGCATAATAATGCTCAACATTTCAATATTGTTATGTTCAGATGATGCTTGAGTATATGAAGCAAAGTAATATAGACTGTATGTGGCATTTGAAGTGAATTAAATGTACATGGTTATATTTATGTTGTCTTCACTTTAAACATGCTTGTATATGAGAGCCGTAGGCCATCGAAAATAATGAACCCCCATCCAAGCATTTTGTGCTGGATGGAGGGGCATTATTGGAGAATGGCCGGAGGCCGAAATATACAAGCACCCTCCCTCTTACGCCCACCCTGTTTTATTGAAAAATATTTACTAGTCCTTGGAGTTTGTGTAACAATACTTACACAATATTAAGTTAAAATGAGGATTAACATATGCTTTTTTCTTATAATGTAATATGCATATGTTTATTTGTTGTTTTTCTAAGAAGCCAACATAAATTTCTTTAAAACTATGAGATTTGCACGTGGATCTCGAGCTTATATGTATGTTGGGTCACGTGGTGTAAGGTCATTTTTTGACCTTTAAAGTGCGACTATTTTGCGGGTCACTAGAGTGATATGCTTGTATATTTCGGCCTCCGGCCATTCTCCAATAATGCCCCTCCATCCAGCACAAAATGCTTGGATGGGGGTTCATTTTGTGTGTAGCATTAAATTCAACTCAATGACACCTTGATAAGCTCGATACATTGCTCTGATAGCATCCTAAAGCAAAAATTGCAAATTTGTAAAATTTGGATGTTTTGGTCGTTTGTTTTTTGCGTTTTGCATCTGATTAAAGTTTATCATCAATAAGAAGCAAAGTTCAAATTTACAAATTTGCAATTTTTGAACTGTTTTATTTGCATGTTTTGAACTGTACAAATATCATTATGATGGGTGTAGCAATGAATACAACTCAATGAACGTTCGAAATGCTCGAAACATCGCTTTTATAGCATCGTAAAACGCAAATTGCAAACAGTTTTTGCGTTTTGCTTCTGAATAAAGTTTACCATCAAAACGAAGCAAAGTTCAAATTATACAAATTTGCAATTTTTCAACTTTTTTAAATTTGCATGTCCAGGACTGTACAAATATGATAATATCCATGATTTGGACGCTTATTATTTGTGTTTTCGCATCAGAATGAATTGTTTTGGCCATTACAAAGGAGTAAAGTTAAAATTTTACAAATTTGCAATTGTTGAACTTTTTTTTATTTGCATGTCAGGGACTGTACAAATGTGATTATTTTGTGTGTAGCAATGAAGGTAACTCAATGACAGCTGGAAAAGCTCGATACATTCATTCCCTTTATAGCATCCTAAAATAAAAATTACAAATTTGTAAAATTTATAATTTGCATGTTTTTGTCGTTCATTTTTTGCGTTTCGCATCTGAATAAAGTTTACCAATAAAAAGAAGCAAAGTTCAAATTTTACAAATTTGCAATTTTTTAAATTTTTATTTCCATGTCTGGGACTGTACAAATATGATTATTTTGTGTGTAGCAATGAATGCAACTCAATGACAGCTCGAAAAGCTCGATACATTGGTCTGATAGCATCCTCAAAAAAAATTGCAAATTTGTAAAATTTGAAATTTGCATGTTTTTGTCGTTTATTTTTTTACGTTTTGCATCTGAATAAAGTTTACGATCAAACAGACGCAAAGTTCAAATTTTACTACTTTGCAATTTTTGACCTTTTTTTTATTTCCAGTTCTGGGACTGTACAAATATTGATTATTTTGTGTGTAGCATTAAATTTAACTCAATGACACCTCGAAAAGCTCGATACATTGCTCTGATAGCATCCTAAAGCAAAAATTTTAAATTTGTAAAATTTGAAATTTGGATGTTTTTGTCGTTTGTTTATTTCGTTTCGTGTCTGAATAAAGTTTATCATCAAAAAAAAGCAAAGTTCAAATTTACAAATTTGCAATTTTTGAACTGTTTTATTTGCTGTCTGGAACTGTACAAATATCATTATGATGTGTGTAGCAATGAATACAACTCAATGAACGTTCAAAAAGCTCGATACATCGCTTTTATAGCATCGTAAAACGCAAATTGCAAACATTTTTTGCGTTTCGCTTCTATTTCGCATGATTTTGTCGTTTATTTTTTTACGTTTCGCATCTGAATAAAGTTTACGATCAAACAGACGCAAAGTTCAAATTTTACAAATAAGCAATTTTTGAACTTTTTTTAATGTGCATGTCTGGGACTGTACAAATATGATTATTTTGTGTGTAGCAATGAATGCAACTCAATAACAGCTAAAAAAACTCGATACATTCCTCTAATAGCATCCTAAAACAAAAATTGCAAATTTGTAAAATTTTAAATGTGCATGTTTTTGACGTTTATTATGTGTGTTTTCGCATTAGAATAAAGGGGTTTACCATCACAATCGATACATCGCTCTTATAGCATCCTAAAACAAAAGTTGCAAATTTGTAAAATTTGAAATTTCCATGTATTTGACGTTTATTGTATGCGTTACGCATCTGAATAAAGTTTAGCATCACAAAGAAGCAAAGTATAAATTTTACAAATTTGCAATTTTTCAATTTTTGATTAATTTGCATGTCTGGGACTGTACAAATATGATTATTTTGTGTGTAGCAATGAATGCAACTCAATGACAACTCGAAAAGCTCGATACATTGCACTTATAGCATCCTAATACAAAAATTGCAAATTTGTAAAATGTGAAATTTCCATGTTTTTGACGTTTATTATGTGTGTTTTCGCATCAGAATAAAAGGGTTTACCATCACAATCGATACATCGCTCTTATAGCATCCTAAAACAAAAGTTGCAAATTTGTAAAATTTGAAATTTCAATGTTTTTGACGTTTATTGTTTGCGTTACGCATCTGAATAAAGTTTAGCATCACAAAGAAGCAAAGTATAAATTTTACAAATTTGTAATTTTTCAATTTTTGATTAATTTGCATGTCTGGGACTGTACAAATATGATTATTTTGTGTGAAGCAATGAATGCAACTCAATGACAGCTCGAAAATCTCGATACATTGCTCTTATAGCATCCTAATACAAAAATTGCAAATTTGTAAAATGTGAAATTTCCATGTTTTTGACGTTTATTATGTGTGTTTTCGCATTAGAATAACGGGGTTTACCATCACAATCGAAACATCGCTCTTATAGCATCCTAAAACAAAAGTTGCAAATTTGTAAAATTTGAAATTTCCATGTATTTGACGTTTATTGTATGCGTTACGCATCTGAATAAAGTTTAGCATCACAAAGAAGCAAAGTATAAATTTTACAAATTTGCAATTTTTCAATTTTTGATTAATTTGCATGTCTGGGACTGTACAAATATGATTATTTTGTGTGTAGCAATGAATGCAACTCAATGACAGCTCGAAAAGCTCGATACATTGCTCTTATAGCATCCTAATACAAAAATTGCAAATTTGTAAAATGTGAAATTTCCATGTTTTTGACGTTTATTATGTGTGTTTTCGCATTAGAATAAAGGGTTTACCATCACAATGGATACATCGCTCTTATAGCATCCTAAAACAAAAGTTGCAAATTTGTAAAATTTGAAATTTCCATGTTTTTTACGTTTATTGTATGCGTTACGCATCTGAATAAAGTTTAGCATCACAAAGAAGCAAAGTATAAATTTTACAAATTTGCAATTTTTCAATTTTTGATTAATTTGCATGTCTGGGACTGTACACATATGATTATTTTGTGTGTAGCAATGAATGCAACTCAATGACAACTCGTAAAGCTCGATACATTGCTCTTATAGCATCCTTATACAAAAATTGCAAATTTGTAAAATGTGAAATTTCCATGTTTTTGACGTTTATTATGTGTGTTTTCGCATCAGAATAAAGGGGTTTACCATCACAATCGATACATCGCTCTTATAGCATCCTAAAACAAAAGTTGCAAATTTGTAAAATTTGAAATTTCCATGTTTTTGACGTTTATTGTATGCGTTACGCATCTGAATAAAGTTTAGCATCACAAAGAAGCAAAGCATAAATTTTACAAATTTGCAATTTTTCAATTTTTGATTAATTTGCATGTCTGGGACTGTACAAATATGATTATTTTGTGTGTAGCAATCAATGCAACTCAATGACAGCTCGAAAAGCTCGATACATTGCTCTTATAGCATCCTAATACAAAAATTGCAAATTTGTAAAATGTGAAATTTCCATGTTTTTGACGTTTATTATGTGTGTTTTCGCATCAGAATAAAGGGGTTTACCATCACAATCGATACATCGCTCTTATAGCATCCTAAAACAAAAGTTGCAAATTTGTAAAATTTGAAATTTCCATGTTTTTGACGTTTATTGTATGCGTTACGCATCTGAATAAAGTTTAGCATCACAAAGAAGCAAAGCATAAATTTTACAAATTTGCAATTTTTCAATTTTTGATTAATTTGCATGTCTGGGACTGTACAAATATGATTATTTTGTGTGTAGCAATCAATGCAACTCAATGACAGCTCGAAAAGCTCGATACATTGCTCTTATAGCATCCTAATACAAAAATTGCAAATTTGTAAAATGTGAAATTTCCATGTTTTTGACGTTTATTATGTGTGTTTTCGCATCAGAATAAAGGGGTTTACCATCACAATCGATACATCGCTCTTATAGCATCCTAAAACAAAACGATTGTGATGGTAAACCCCTTTATTCTAATCATATTTAAGTTTTCGCATCAGAATGAAGGCTTTTGGCCATAAAAAAGGAGTAAAGTTCAAATTTTAAAAATTTGCAATTTTTCAACCTTTTTTTATTTGCATGTCTGGGAAATATATATGATTATTTCGTGTGTAGCATTGAATGCAACTCAATAACAGCTCGAAAAGCTCGATACATTGCTCTAATAGCATCCTATAACAAAAATTGCAAATCTGTTTAATTTGAAAATTGCATGTTTTTGAATAAAGTTTAACATCAAAAAGAAGAAAAGTATAAATATTACAAAATTGCAAATTTTCAATTTTTTTTTTTATTTGCATGTCTGGAACTGTACAAATATGATTATTTTGTGTTTAGCAATGAATGCAACTCAATGACAGCTCGAAAAGATCGATACATTGCTCTTATAGCATCCTAAAACAAAAATTGCAAATTTGTAATATTTGGATTTGCATGTTTTTGTTGTTTATTTTTTGCGTTTCGCATCTGAATAAAGTTTAACATCAAAAAGAAGCAAAGTTCATATTTTTCTAATTTGCAATTTTTGAACTTTTTTATTTTCATGTCTGGACTGTACGAATATGATTATTTTGTGTGTAGCATTGAATGCAACTCAATGACAGCTCGGAAAGCTCGATACATTGCTCTGATAGCATCCTAAAACAAAAATTGCAAATTTATAATATTTTAAATTTACATGTTTTTGACATTTATGTTTTGCATTTCGCATCTGAATAAAGTTTACCATAAAAAAAACGAGCAAAGTTAAATTTTAACAAAGTTGCAATTGTTCAAGTTTTTTAATTTGCATGTCTAGGACTGTACAAATATGATTATTTTGTGTTTAGCAATGAAGGTAACTCAATGACAGCTCGAAAAGCTCGATACATTCATTCCCCTTATAGCATCCTAAAATAAAAATTACAAATTTGTAAAATTTAAAATTTGCATGTTTTTGTCGTTCATTTTTTTGCGTTTCGCATCTGAATAAAGTTTACCATTAAAAAGAAGCAAAGTTCAAATTTTACAAATTTGCATTTTTTAAAAATTTTATTTCCATGTCTGGGACTGTACAAATATGATTTTATTGTGTGTAGCAATGAATGCAACACAATGACAGCTCGAAAAGCTCGATACATTGGTCTGATAGCATCCTCAAAAAAAAATTACAAATTTGTAAAATTTGAAATTTGCATGTTTTTTTCGTTTATTTTTTTACGTTTCGCATCTGAATAAAGTTTACGATCAAACAGAAGGCAAGTTCAATTTTTACAAATTTGCAATTTTTGAACTTTTTTTATTTCCAGTTCTGGGACTGTACAAATATGATTATTATTTTCGATGGCCTACGGCTCTCATATACAAGCATATCACTCTAGTGACCCGCAAAATAGTCGCACTTTAAAGGTCAAAAAATGACCTTACAAATGACCTTACACCACGTGACCTAACATACATATACGCTCGAGATCCACGTGCAAATCTCATAGTCATTTTAGCGAACCCGGTCGCAGGTTCTTCAACACAGCTAAACATTGGTTTGGTAAGTGACCACGTGGCATGCTCTTGAATTTTTTGAAATTCAAACGCGAATTGTTAATGGTGTTGTTTTGTTTATTTACTATAATATAGTACGTACGTATTATTCAACTTGTGTTGAATTGTACTTGTAGGCTTTTCTTTAAAGCCCACATTTTTTCTTGACGATGTCAAGGCGCAAGAGAAGTGGTAAGCAAGACGATGTCTTGTCTCTCTCTGACCACAGTGAATACAATTCAGTTCATACCAAATCTGATACAAGTAATTTGAGTGATTCGGGGTCGAATGACGAATACGAGATAACTAGAAAGTCCCCGCAGAGAGCCCCACTGCGGTCAGTGATCTCGCACGTCAACGTAGGGTTCAAACCACTGACCGTTTATTACGGGATACTCAGAATCTGGTTACTGCGGGTATGATACCCATTTTAACATTGGCTAAACTCTTAAAGCCACATATTGGCAAAGTTCAAGAAATAAAAACACTCATTGCAGATTCATTGACAATGCTTGGTCAAGTCCAATTTAATATGAGTGTTCGGCGAAGGTATTTGTTGAGACCTTTCCTTAAACAAAAATATGCAAGTATTTGCAATATCAATACACCTATTACAAATTACTTGTTTGGTGATGATGTGAGTAAAGAACTGAAAAAGTGTGAAACTAGCGTTAGAGTTGGGAAATATCCCATGATAAAACCCACTTCTCTTGGTCCTATTAGGGGCCGACGGGGCACTGGAAGATGGAGGGCTCGCCCATATGGTCGTGGAACATATGGCTCCAACAGACAGGCGGCAGTGACCGAGTATGGGCAGTTCGGCCATAGACATGACTTCAAACAGAAGAAGTCTAGCACAGCTGCACCTCAATCCCCAAACTAGCCAAGGTCTTCAAAATAAAGGTAATTGAAAGCAATTCTGATAGATTAAAGGCTTGTTACAATGAATGGTTGACAATAACATCAGATAAATGGGTACTTGAAACCATACAAGGATACAGAATTGTATTTGATAATCCTCCATATCAAAAGAAACCTCCAAATAAAATTTCATTTAATGATTATGAAAAAATATTAATTGATAATGAAGTTGAAAATATGTTGAAGGATGGGGCTATTACTCCAACAGTTCATGAAAGTAATGAGTTTATTTCAAATATTTTTCTTGTTCCAAAACCAAATGGAGAATTTCGACCGATAATAAATTTACGAAGTCTAAATGAATTTGTTCATTATTAAAAAATTTAAACAAGAAACATTTCCATTTGTGTTGGAATTAGTACAACACTTGATTTTTTCACAAGTTTGGATTTAAAAAAGGCATATTGGTCAATACCTATTGACAAACAATATTTTAAATATCTAAAATTTGAGTGGAGGAATAAATTATATAATTTTGTGTGTCTCTGTTTTGGTTTAAGCTCAGCTCCTTATTGTTTTACCAAGGTATTAAAGCCAGTGTATGCCTTTTTCCGAAAAATGGACATTAGATGTTCATACTATATTGATGATAGTATCAATATGCATGGAGAAAAGGAAATATGTAGAACCAACATGGACATGATGAGTAAAAAATTGGAATCTTTAGGATTTCTCATAAATGATGAAAAGTCAGTAAAAATTCCTACTCAAAGAATAACCTATTTTGGTTACATAATTGATTCGGTCTTGTTCATGGATTTTCTGCCTGAAAATAAAATTTGTAAAGTAAAAAGTTTTGGCGAACATTTATTGACAAAGAAACTGGTAAAGATAAGAGATCTAGCGTCCTTTATTGGCTTGATAATTAGTACATTTTTTGCAATATTAGAAGGACCACTCCATTATAGAACTTTAGAAAGATGTAAAGTTCAGGCATTAAAAGTTACAACAGATTTTGAGTCAATTATGACTCTGGATGAAAAAGCACAAAAACAAATCCATTGGTGGGTCATGAACATTGGTTCAAAAATTGGCAGGAAAATAAGACCAGACCGTATATCTTTCACTATACAAACGGATGCTTCATGTGAAGGTTATGGCTCATTTTTTATTGACACAAAGCAAGCTTCTGGTGGGCGTTGGTCAAGCGAAGAATCATTTTTTCATATTAATTATTTGGAGTTGCTTGCAATTTTCTTTGCTTTGAAGACCTGGCTTTGCAATAACACATGTATTCATGTAGCCATACAGAGTGACAGTACCACAGCTATATCATATATTAATAATATGGGTGGTATGAATTCTGAAGAAATGGACAAATTAACGAAAAAGATATGGAAACGGTGCATTAAAAGAGATATATATCTTTCTGCTTTTCATTTGCCAGGCATCTGCAATATTCAGGCAGATTATTTTTCTAGAATTTTTTCAGATACCTCTGAATGGAAATTAAAAACATCAGTGACTGAAAGATTGTTTTCACAGTTGATGATTCCAAACATAGATGTTTTTGCATCTCGATTAAATAAACAATTGGCTAACTATGTATCATGGACCCCAGATCCTGAAGCCTTATATACTGATGCTTTCTCTTTAGATTGGTCAAAATGGAAACCCTATATCTTCCCGCCATTTCGTTTACTCGGCATGGTGTTGAATAAAATAAAGGAGGATCAGGTTAAAGCAGCATTGTTAATATGTCCATTATGGCCTAACCAGACATGGTTTCCATTGTTTTTGGACTCACTTGTTTCTATTCCTGTCAGGTTGCCTCGACACAAGGACCTACTTACCCTTCCTCACAACAACGAGTTGCATCCAATGAAAAAACATCTGCAGTTGGTTGGAGCGATTGTCTCCGGAGAGAATTGCAGAATTTTGGCATTCCGCAAATGGCTATCGACTCAGTCTTTCAAAGCTGGCGGCCAGGAACAAGAAAACAGTACTCATCCGCATGGACACGATGGCATATGTGGTGTAATCTCCGGATGTGCAATTCCATTAAACCGCTTGAAAGTGACATAATATCGTATTTGCTTTATTTAAAACAGTTGAAAAAATCGTATAGTGTTATAAGTTGTCATAAGTCAGTGATTTTAGAGACGGTCAAGATTTTAAATCCTAACATTGTTTTGAATTTTAATATACTAAATAGATTTATGAAGGGTCTTAATAGAGAGATCCCTCCAAAACCTAGGTATGTTTTCACTTGGGATGTAGGAAAGGTATTAAATGTTATTGCAAAATGGATGCCATTACAATCCCTTTCATTGAAACTTGTAACATTTAAACTTGTGTCTTTAGTAGCTCTGTGTACGGCAGCAAGAGCGCAGTCTCTGAAGGCTTTGAATATTAACCATTTGTGTATAAAGGAAGATGTTGCAATTTTTGATTGTGGTGATCAGTTGAAAACCACTAAACCAGGTCAAAATTTTAGTTATAAAATTATGTTCATACGAGGAACAGGAGTTATGTCCAGTTTTGACATTGAAGTATTACTTGAAATGTACACAGTCTTTGAGAAAAGATTGTCAATTGTTTGTTTCTTTAAAAATTATAAAGAAGTCTCTTCAAGCACTTTGGCTCGTTGGTTAAAGAATGTACTTTTGTTAGCAGGAATAGACATTGTTAAATATAAAGCTCATTCTTATCGGGGAGCTTCATCATCTGCAGCTTCTAGGGCTGGGTGTAAAATGTCTGAAATTCTGAAGACCGCTAATTGGTCTTCAGCCAAAAATTTCAAGGTTTTTTATCTTAGAGATGTGCAAAACGATCATATTGAAAGTAACTACCAGAATTGTGTATTGAATTCACGGTAATAAGATTTAAACATATTAAATTCAATATGTTTATATATTATGATTTGTTTTTTAAGCAGAATTGTTTTTATCCCCACGCTTTTTGAAAAAAAGGTGGGGATATTGTGGTGATCTCCGCCGTCCGTCCGTCCGTCCGTCCGTCTGTCCGTCCGTCCTGGCCACTATCTCCTCCTACACTAAAAGCACTAGAACCTTGAAATTTACACACATGGTAGCTATGAGCATATGTGCGACCCTGCACTATTTGGAATTTTGATCTGACCCCTGGGTCAAAAGTTATAGGGGTTGGGGTGGGGCCGCGTCAGAAATTATCACTCATTTTTTTAGGTTATTTTACATTTACTTCTTTATTTCTACACCGATTCACTTCAAATTGATACTGGACCTCACCTATGACAATACGGTCAATCTCAACCATGCATGGCCCCATTCCCAACCCTGGGGCGCCCCGCCCACATAGGCCACACCCACCAAAAATTTCCATTTACTATAATTTTTTCATTTCTACACGGATTCACTTCAAATTGATACTGAACTTCTCTTATGACATTAGGGTCAATCTCAACTATGCATTGCCCCATAACCAACACTGGGGCCCCGCCCACATAGGCCACACCCACCAAAAAATTCCATTTACTATAATTTTTTCATTTCTACACGGATTCACTTCAAATTGATACTGAACTTCTCTTATGACATTAGGGTCAATCTCAACTATGCATTGCCCCATAACCAACACTGGGGCCCCGCCCACATAGACCACACCCACCCAAAATTGCCTTTACTATAATTTCTTCATTTCTACACCGATTCACTTCAAATTGATATTGAACTTCTCTTATGACAATACAGTCAATCTCAACTATGCATGGCCCCATTACCAACCCTGGGGCGCCCCGCCCACATAGACCACACCCACCCAAAATTGCCTTTTACTATAATTTCTTCATTTCTACACCGATTCACTTCAAATTGATACTGAACCTCTCTTATGACAATACGGTCAATCTCAACTATGCATGGCCCCATTACCAACCCTGGGGCGCCCTGCCCACATATGTCACACCCACCCAAAATTGCCTTTTACTATAACTTCTTCATTTCTACACCAATTCACTTCTAATTGATGATGAACTTCTCTTATGACAATACGGTCAATCTCAGCTATGCATGGCCCCATTACCAACCCTGGGGCACACCTAGGTCAAACATTCGGCGTGGGGATACGCGTCGGCCTCTGCCGCGCCATTTCTAGTTTGATTTATATCTCTTTCTGCATAATAATGCTCAACATTTCAATATTGTTATGTTCAGATGATGCTTGAGTATATGAAGCAAAGTAATATAGACTGTATGTGGCATTTGAAGTGAATTAAATGTACATGGTTATATTTATGTTGTCTTCACTTTAAACATGCTTGTATATGAGAGCCGTAGGCCATCGAAAATAATGAACCCCCATCCAAGCATTTTGTGCTGGATGGAGGGGCATTATTGGAGAATGGCCGGAGGCCGAAATATACAAGCACCCTCCCTCTTACGCCCACCCTGTTTTATTGAAAAATATTTACTAGTCCTTGGAGTTTGTGTAACAATACTTACACAATATTAAGTTAAAATGAGGATTAACATATGCTTTTTTCTTATAATGTAATATGCATATGTTTATTTGTTGTTTTTCTAAGAAGCCAACATAAATTTCTTTAAAACTATGAGATTTGCACGTGGATCTCGAGCTTATATGTATGTTGGGTCACGTGGTGTAAGGTCATTTTTTGACCTTTAAAGTGCGACTATTTTGCGGGTCACTAGAGTGATATGCTTGTATATTTCGGCCTCCGGCCATTCTCCAATAATGCCCCTCCATCCAGCACAAAATGCTTGGATGGGGGTTCATTTTGTGTGTAGCATTAAATTCAACTCAATGACACCTTGATAAGCTCGATACATTGCTCTGATAGCATCCTAAAGCAAAAATTGCAAATTTGTAAAATTTGGATGTTTTGGTCGTTTGTTTTTTGCGTTTTGCATCTGATTAAAGTTTATCATCAATAAGAAGCAAAGTTCAAATTTACAAATTTGCAATTTTTGAACTGTTTTATTTGCATGTTTTGAACTGTACAAATATCATTATGATGGGTGTAGCAATGAATACAACTCAATGAACGTTCGAAATGCTCGAAACATCGCTTTTATAGCATCGTAAAACGCAAATTGCAAACAGTTTTTGCGTTTTGCTTCTGAATAAAGTTTACCATCAAAACGAAGCAAAGTTCAAATTATACAAATTTGCAATTTTTCAACTTTTTTAAATTTGCATGTCCAGGACTGTACAAATATGATAATATCCATGATTTGGACGCTTATTATTTGTGTTTTCGCATCAGAATGAATTGTTTTGGCCATTACAAAGGAGTAAAGTTAAAATTTTACAAATTTGCAATTGTTGAACTTTTTTTTATTTGCATGTCAGGGACTGTACAAATGTGATTATTTTGTGTGTAGCAATGAAGGTAACTCAATGACAGCTGGAAAAGCTCGATACATTCATTCCCTTTATAGCATCCTAAAATAAAAATTACAAATTTGTAAAATTTATAATTTGCATGTTTTTGTCGTTCATTTTTTGCGTTTCGCATCTGAATAAAGTTTACCAATAAAAAGAAGCAAAGTTCAAATTTTACAAATTTGCAATTTTTTAAATTTTTATTTCCATGTCTGGGACTGTACAAATATGATTATTTTGTGTGTAGCAATGAATGCAACTCAATGACAGCTCGAAAAGCTCGATACATTGGTCTGATAGCATCCTCAAAAAAAATTGCAAATTTGTAAAATTTGAAATTTGCATGTTTTTGTCGTTTATTTTTTTACGTTTTGCATCTGAATAAAGTTTACGATCAAACAGACGCAAAGTTCAAATTTTACTACTTTGCAATTTTTGACCTTTTTTTTATTTCCAGTTCTGGGACTGTACAAATATTGATTATTTTGTGTGTAGCATTAAATTTAACTCAATGACACCTCGAAAAGCTCGATACATTGCTCTGATAGCATCCTAAAGCAAAAATTTTAAATTTGTAAAATTTGAAATTTGGATGTTTTTGTCGTTTGTTTATTTCGTTTCGTGTCTGAATAAAGTTTATCATCAAAAAAAAGCAAAGTTCAAATTTACAAATTTGCAATTTTTGAACTGTTTTATTTGCTGTCTGGAACTGTACAAATATCATTATGATGTGTGTAGCAATGAATACAACTCAATGAACGTTCAAAAAGCTCGATACATCGCTTTTATAGCATCGTAAAACGCAAATTGCAAACATTTTTTGCGTTTCGCTTCTATTTCGCATGATTTTGTCGTTTATTTTTTTACGTTTCGCATCTGAATAAAGTTTACGATCAAACAGACGCAAAGTTCAAATTTTACAAATTTGCAATTTTTGACCTTTTTTTATTTCCAGTTCTGGGACTGTACAAATATTGATTATTTTGAGTGTAGCATTAAATTTAACTCAATGACACCTCGAAAATTTTACAAATTTGCAATTATTTAACATTTTTTTAATTTGCATGTCTGTGACTCTACAAATATGATTGATTTGTGTGAAACAATGAATACAACTCAATGACAGCTCGAAAAGCTCGATACATCGCTCTTATAAGAGCATTTTAAAACAAAAATTTCAAATTTGTAAAATTTTAAATTTGTCGTTTATTTTTTGCGTTTCGCATCTGAATAAAGTTTACCATCAAAAAGAAGCAAAGTTCAAATTTTACAAATTTGCAATTATTGAATTTTTTTAATTTGCATGTCTGGGACTGTACAAATATGATTATTTTGTGTTTAGCAATGAATGTAACTCAATGACAGCTCGAAAAGCTCGATACATTCATTCCCCTTATAACAGCTCAAAAAACTCGATACATTTATAACAGCTCAAAAAACTCGATACATTCCTCTAATAGCATCCTAAAACAAAAAATACAAATTTGTTAAATTTGAAATTTGCATGTTTTGGTCGTTTATTTTTTGCGTTTCGCATCTGAATAAAGTTTACCATCAAAAAGGAAGCAAAGTTCAAATTTTACAAATTGGCAATTTTTGAACGTTTTTTATTTCCATGTCTGGAACTGTACAAATATGATTACTTTGTGTGTAGCAATGAATGCAACTCAATGACAGATCGAAAAGCTCGATACATTGCTCTTATTGCATCCTAAAACAAAAAATGCAAATTTGTAAAATTTGAAATTTGAATGTTTTTGACGTTCATTTTTTACATTTCGCATCTGAATAAAGTTTACGATCAAACAGAAGCAAAGTTCAAATTTTACAAATAAGCAATTTTTGAACCTTTTTAATGTGCATGTCTGGGACTGTACAAATATGATTATTTTGTGTGTAGCAATGAATGCAACTCAATGACAGCTCAAATAGCTCGATACATTGCTCTGATAGCATCCTAAAACAAAAATTGCAAATTTGTAAAATTTGAAATTTTGATGTTTTTGTCGTTTGTTTTTTGCGTTTTGCATCTGAATAAAGTTTATCATCAAAAATAAGCAAAGTTCAAATTTACAAATTTGCAATTTTTAAACTTTTTTATTTGCATGTTTGGAACTGTACACATATCGTTATTGTGTGTGTAGCAATGAATACAACTCAATGAATGTTCGAAAAGCTCGATACATCGCTTTTATAACATCGTAAAACGAAAATTTCAAACATTTTTTGCGTTTCGCTTTTGAATAAAGTTTACCATTAAAAAAAGTTGAAAAATTGCAAATTTGTAAAATTTGAACTTTGCTTCTTTTTTTTTTAATTTGCAATTTCTGGGACTGTACAAATATGATAATATCCATGTTTTGGACGTTTATGATTTGTGTTTTCGCATCAGAATGAAGGCTTTTGGCCATAAAAAAGGAGTAAAGTTCAAATTAAAAAAATTTGCAATTTTTCAACCTTTTTTTATTTGCATGTCTGGGAAATATATATGATTATTTTGTGTGTAGCATTGAATGCAACTCAATAACAGCTCGAAAAGCTCGATACATTGCTCTAATAGCATCCTATAACAAAAATTGCAAATCTGTTTAATTTGAAAATTGCATGTTTTTGAATAAAGTTTAACATCAAAAAGAAGAAAAGTATAAATATTACAAAATGGCAAATTTTCTATTTTTTTTTTAATTTGCGTGTCTGGAACTGTACAAATATGATTATTTTGTGTGTAGCAATGAATGCAACTCAATGACAGCTCGAAAAGATCGATACATTGCTCTTATAGCATCCTAAAACAAAAACTGCAAATTTGTAATATTTGGATTTGCATGTTTTTGTTGTTTAGTTTTTGCGTTTCGCATCTGATTAAAGTTTAACATCAAAAAGAAGCAAAGTTCATATTTTTCTAATTTGCAATTTTTGAACTTTTTTATTTTCATGTCTGGGACTGTACAAATATGATTATTTTGTGTGTAGCATTGAATGCAACTCAATGACAGCTCGGAAAGCTCGATACATTGCTCTGATAGCATCCTAAAACAAAAATTGCAAATTTATAATATTTTAAATTTACATGTTTTTGACATTTATTTTTTGCATTTCGCATCTGAATAAAGTTTACCATTTAACCAAAAAACGAGCAAAGTTAAATTTTAACAAAGTTGCAAATTTTCAAGTTTTTTAATTTGCATGTCTAGGACTGTACAAATATGATTATTTTGTGTTTAGCAATGAAGGAAACTCAATGACAGCTCGAAAAGCTCGATACATTCATTCCCCTTATAGCATCCTAAAATAAAAATTACAAATTTGTAAAATGTAAAATTTGCATGTTTTTGTCGTTCATTTTTTTGCGTTTCGCATCTGAATAAAGTTTACCATTAAAAAGAAGCAAAGTTCAAATTTTACAAATTTGCAATTTTTTAAAATTTTATTTCCATGTCTGGGACTGTACAAATATGATTTTTTTGTGTGTAGCAATGAATGCAACACAATGACAGCTCGAAAAGCTCGATACATTGGTCTGATAGCATCCTCAAAAAAAAATTGCAAATTTGTGTAAAATTTGAAATTTGCATGTTTTTGTCGTTTATTTGTTTACGTTTCGCATCTGAATAAAGTTTACGATCAAACAGTAGCAAAGTTCAAATTTTACAAATTTGCAATTTTTGAACTTTTTTTATTTCCAGTTCTGGGACTGTACAAATATGATTATTTTGTGTGTATCATTAAATTCAACTCAATGACACCTCGAAAAGCTCGATACATTGCTCTGATAGCATCCTAAAGCAAAAATTGCAAATTTGTAAAATTTGGATGTTTTGGTCGTTTGTTTTTTGCGTTTTGCATCTGATTAAAGTTTATCATCAATAAGAAGCAAAGTTCAAATTTGCAAATTTGCAATTTTTGAACTGTTTTATGTGCATGTTTTGAACTGTACAAATATCATTATGATGGGTGTAGCAATGAATACAACTCAATGAACGTTCGAAATGCTCGATACATCGCTTTTATAGCATCGTAAAACGCAAATTGCAAACAGTTTTTGCGTTTCGCTTCTGAATAAAGTTTACCATCAAAAAGAAGCAAAGTTCAAATTATACAAATTTGCAATTTTTCAACTTTTTTAAATTTGCATGTCCAGGACTGTACAAATATGATAATATCCATGATTTGGACGCTTATTATTTGTGTTTTCGCATCAGAATGAATGGTTTTGGCCATTACAAAGGAGTAAAGTTAAAATTTTTCAAATTTGCAATTGTTGAACTTTTTTTTATTTGCATGTCAGGGACTGTACAAATGTGATTATTTTGTGTGTAGCAATGAAGGTAAGTCAATGACAGCTCGAAAAGCTCGATACATTCATTCCCCTTATAGCTTCCTAAAATAAAAATTACAAATTTGTAAAAATTAAAATTTGCATGTTTTTGTCGTTCATTTTTTTGCGTTTCGCATCTGAAGTTTACCATTAAAAAGAAGCAAAGTTCAAATTTTACAAATTTGCAATTTTTTAAATTTTTATTTCCATGTCTGGGACTGTACAAATATGATTACTTTGTGTAACAATGAATACATCTCAATGACAGCTCGAAAAGCTCGATACATTGGTCTGGTAGCATCCTTTAAAAAAAAATTGCAAATTTGTAAAATATGAAATTTGCATGTTTTTGTCGTTTATTTTTTACGTTTCGCATCTGAATAAAGTTTACGATCAAACAGACGCAAAGTTCAAATTTTACAAATTTGCAATTTTTGAACTGTTTTATTTGCAAGTCTGGAACTGTACAAATATCATTATGATGTGTGAAGCAATGAGTACAACTCAATGAACGTTCGAAAAGCTCGATACATCGCTTTTATAGCATCGTAAAACGCAAATTGCAAACATTTTTGCGTTTCGCTTCTGAATAAAGTTTACCATAAAAAAGAAGCAAAGTTCAAATTATTTTGTGTTTAGCAATGAATGTAACTCAATGACAGCTCGAAAAGCTCGATACATTCATTCCCCTTATAACAGCTCAAAAAACTCGATACATTTATAACAGCTCAAAAAACTCGATACATTCCTCTAATAGCATCCTAAAACAAAAAATACAAATTTGTAAAATTTGAAATTTCCATGTTTTGGTCGTTTATTTTTTGCGTTTCGCATCTGAATAAAGTTTACCATCAAAAAGAAGCAAAGTTCAAATTTTACAAATTGGCAATTTTTGAACGTTTTTATTTCCATGTCTGAAACTGTACAAATATGATTATTTTGTGTGTAGCAATGAATGCAACTCAATGACAGATCGAAAAGCTCGATACATTGCTCTTATTGCATCCTAAAACATAAATTTCAAATTTGTAAAATTTGAAATTTGCATGTTTTTTACGTTCATTTTTTACATTTCGCATCTGAATAAAGTTTACGATCAAACAGAAGCAAAGTTCAAATTTTACAAATAAGCAATTTTTGAACTTTTTTTAATGTGCATGTCTGGGACTGTACAAATATGATAATTTTGTGTGTAGCAATGAATGCAACTCAATAATAGCTCAAATAGCTCGATACATTGCTCTGATAGCATCCTAAAACAAAAATTGCAAATTTGTAAAATTTGAAATTTTGATGTTTTTGTCGTTTGTTTTTTTGCGTTTTGCATCTGAATAAAGTTTATCATCAAAAAGAAGCAAAGTTCAAATTTACAAATTTGCAATTTTTAAACTTTTTTATTTGCATGTTTTGAACTGTACACATATCGTTATTGTAGTGTGTAGCAATGAATACAACTCAATGAATGTTCGAAAAGCTCGATACATCGCTTTTATAACATCGTAAAACGAAAATTTCAAACATTGTTTGCGTTCCGCTTTTAAATAAAGTTTACCATTAAAAAAAGTTGAAAATTGCAAATTTGTAAAATTTGAACTTTGCTTCTTTTTGAAGCAAAGTTCAAATTTTACAAATTTGCAATTTTTCAACTTTTTTTAATTTGCAATTTCTGGGACTGTACAAATATGATAATATCCAAGTTTTGGACGTTTATGTTTTCGCATCAGAATGAAGGCTTTTGGCCATAAAAAAGAGTAAAGTTCAAATTTTAAAAATTTGCAATTGTTCAACCTTTTTTTATTTGCATGTCTGGGAAATATATATGATTATTTCGTGTGTAGCATTGAATGCAACTCAATAACAGCTCGAAAAGCTCGATACATTGCTCTAATAGCATCCTATAACAAAAATTGCAAATCTGTTTAATTTGAAAATTGCATGTTTTTGAATAAAGTTTAACATCAAAAAGAAGAAAAGTATAAATATTACAAATTGGCAAATTTTCAACTTTTTTTTATTTGCATGTCTGGAACTGTACAAATATGATTATTTTGTGTTTAGCAATGAATGCAACTCAATGACAGCTCGAAAAGATCGATACATTGCCCTTATAGCATCCTAAAACAAAAATTGCAAATTTGTAATATTTGGATTTGCATGTTTTTGTTGTTTATTTTTTGCGTTTCGCATCTGAATAAAGTTTAACATCAAAAAGAAGCAAAGTTCATATTTTTCTAATTTGCAATTTTTGAACTTTTTTATTTTCATGTCTGGACTGTACAAATATGATTATTTTGTGTGTAGCATTGAATGCAACTCAATGACAGCTCGGAAAGCTCGATACATTGCTCTGATAGCATCCTAAAACAAAAATTGCAAATTTATAATATTTAAATTTACATGTTTTTGACATTTATTTTTTGCATTTCGCATCTGAATAAAGTTTACCATAAAAAAAAAACGAGCAAAGTTAAATTTTAACAAAGTTGCAATTTTTCAAGTTTTTTAATTTGCATGTCTAGGACTGTACAAATATGACTATTTTGTGTTTAGCAATGAAGGTAACTCAATGACAGCTCGAAAAGCTCGATACATTCATTCCCCTTATAGCATCCTAAAATAAAAATTACAAATTTGTAAAATTTAAAATTTGCATGTTTTTGTCGTTCATTTTTTTGCGTTTCGCATTTGAATAAAGTTTACCATTAAAAAGAAGCAAAGTTCAAATTTTACAAATTTGCATTTTTTAAAAATTTTATTTCCATGTCTGGGACTGTACAAATATGATTTTTTTGTGTGTAGCAATGAATGCAACACAATGACAGCTCGAAAAGCTCGATACATTGGTCTGATAGCATCCTCAAAAAAAAATTACAAATTTGTAAAATTTGAAATTTGCATGTTTTTTTCGTTTATTTTTTGCGTTTCGCATCTGAATAAAGTTTACGATCAAACAGAAGGCAAGTTCAATTTTTACAAATTTGCAATTTTTGAACTTTTTTTTATTTCCAGTTCTGCGACTGTACAAATATGATTATTTTGTGTGTAGCATTAAATTCAACTCAATGACACCTCGAAAAGCTCGATACATTGCTCTGATAGCATCCTAAAGCAAAAATTGCAAATTTGTAAAATTTGAAATTTGGATGTTTTTGTCGTTTGTTTATTTCGTTTCGTGTCTGAATAAAGTTTATCATCAAAAAGAAGCAAAGTTCAAATTTACAAATTTGCAATTTTTGAACTGTTTTATTTGCTGTCTGGAACTGTACAAATATCATTATGATGTGTGTAGCAATGAATACAACTCAATGAACGTTCAAAAAGCTCGATACATCGCTTTTATAGCATCGTAAAACGCAAATTGCAAACATTTTTTGCGTTTCGCTTCTATTTCGCATGATTTTGTCGTTTATTTTTTTACGTTTCGCATCTAAATAAAGTTTACGATCAAACAGACGCAAAGTTCAAATTTTACAAATTTGCAATTTTTGACCTTTTTTTATTTCCAGTTCTGGGACTGTACAAATATTGATTATTTTGTGTGTAGCATTAAATTTAACTCAATGACACCTCGAAAAGCTCGATACATTGCTCTGATAGCATCCTAAAGGAAAAATTGCAAATTTGTAAAATTTGAAATTTGGATGTTTTTGTCGTTTGTTTATTGCGTTTCGCGTCTGAATAAAGTTTATCATCAAAAAGAAGCAAAGTTCAAATTTACAAATTTGCAATTTTTGAACTGTTTTATTTGCTGTCTGGAACTGTACAAATATCATTATGATGTGTGTAGCAATGAATACAACTCAATGAACGTTCGAAAAGCTCGATACATCGCTTTTATAGCATCGTAAAACGCAAATTGCAAACATTTTTTGCGTTTCGCTTCTGAATAAAGTTTACCATCAAAAAGAAGCAAAGTTCAAATTATACAAATTTGCAATTTTTCAACTTTTTTAAATTTCCATGTCTAGGACTGTACAAATATGATAATATCCATGTTTTGGACGCTTATTATTTGTGTTTTCGCATCAGAATGAAGGGTTTTGGCCATTACAAAGGAGTAAAGTTCAAATTTTACAAATTTGCAATTGTTGAACTATTTTTTATTTGCATGTCAGGGACTGTACAAATGTGATTATTTTGTGTGTAGCAATGAATACAACTCAATGACAGATCGAAAATCTCGATACATTGCTCTTATAATATCCAAAAACAAAAATTGCAAATTTGTAAAATTTGAAAATTGCATGTTTTTGACGTTTATTTTTGCGTTTCGCATGTAAATAAAGTTTACCATCAAAAAGAAGCTAAGTTCAAATTTTACAAATTTGCAATTATTTAACATTTTTTTAATTTGCATGTCTGTGACTCTACAAATATGATTGATTTGTGTGAAGCAATGAATACAACTCAATGACAGCTCGAAAAGCTCGATACATCGCTCTCATAAGAGCATTTTAAAACAAAAATTTCAAATTTGTAAAATTTTAAATTTGTCGTTTATTTTTTGCGTTTCGCATCTGAATAAAGTTTACCATCAAAAAGAAGCAAAGTTCAAATTTTACAAATTTGCAATTATTGAACTTTTTTTAATTTGCATGTCTGGGACTGTACAAATATGATTATTTTGTGTTTAGCAATGAATATAACTCAATGACAGCTCGAAAAGCTCGATACATTCATTCCCCTTATAACAGCTCAAAAAACTCGATACATTTATAACAGCTCAAAAAACTCGATACATTCCTCTAATAGCATCCTAAAACAAAAAATACAAATTTGTAAAATTTGAAATTTGCATGTTTTGGTCGTTTATTTTTTGCGTTTCGCATCTGAATAAAGTTTACCATCAAAAAGAAGCAAAGTTCAAATTTTACAAATTGGCAATTTTTGAACGTTTTTTATTTCCATGTCTGGAACTGTACAAATATGATTATTTTGTGTGTAGCAATGAATGCAACTCAATAACAGCTAAAAAACTCGATTCATTCCTCTAATAGCATCCTAAAACAAAAATTACAAATTTGTAAAATTTTAAATGTGCATGTTTTTGACATTTATTTTTTGCGTTTCGCATCTGAATTAAGTTTACCATCAAAAAGAAGCAAAGTTCAAATTTTACAAATTGGCAATTTTTGAACGTTTTTTATTTCCATGTCTGAAACTGTACACATATGATTATTTTGTGTGTAGCAATGAATGTAACTCAATAACAGATCGAAAAGCGCGATACATTCATTCCCCTAATAACAGCTCAAAAAACTCGATACATTTATAACAGCTCCAAAACTCGATACATTGCTCTTATTGCATCCTAAAACAAGAAATGCAAATTTGTAAAATTTGAAATTTGAATGTTTCTGACGTTCATTTTCTACATTTCGCATCTGAATAAAGTTTACGATCAAACAGAAGCAAAGTTCAAATTTTACAAATAAGCAATTTTTGAACTTTTTTTAATGTGCATGTCTGGGACTGTACAAATATGATTATTTTGTGTGTAGCAATGAATGCAACTCAATGACAGATCGAAAAGCTCGATACATTGCTCTTATTGCATCCTATAACAAAAATTGCACATTTGTAAAATTAGAAATTTGCATGTTTTTGACGTTTATTTTTTACGTTTCGCATCTGAATAAAGTTTACGATCAAACAGAAGCAAAGTTCAAATTTTACAAATAAGCAATTTTTTAACTGTTTTTTATTGTGCATGTCTGGGACTGTACAAATACACAAACATGTATGATTATTTTGTGTGTAGCAATGAATGCAACTCAATGACAGCTCAAATAGCTCGATACATTGCTCTGATAGCATCCTAAAACAAAAATTGCAAATTTGTAAAATTTGAAATTTTGATGTTTTTGTCGTTTGTTTTTTGCGTTTTGCATCTGAATAAAGTTTATCATCAAAAATAAGCAAAGTTCAAATTTACAAATTTGCAATTTTTGAACTTTTTTATTTGCATGTTTGGAAATGTACACATATCGTTATTGTGTGTGTAGCAATGAATACAACTCAATGAATGTTCGAAAAGCTCGATACATCGCTTTTATAACATCGTAAAACGAACATTTCAAACATTTTTTGCGTTTCGCTTTTGAATAAAGTTTACCATTAAAAAAAGTTGAAAAATTGCAAATTTGTAAATGTGTTCTTTTTGAAGCAAAGTTCAAATTTTACAAATTTGCAATTTTTCAACTTTTTTTAATTTGCAATTTCTGGGACTGTACAAATATGATAATATCCATGTTTTGGACGTTTATGATTTGTGTTTTCGCATCAGAATGAAGGCTTTTGGCCATAAAAAAGGAGTCAAGTTCAAATTTTAAAAATTTGCAATTTTTCAACCTTTTTTTATTTGCATGTCTGGGAAATATATATGATTATTTTGTGTGTAGCATTGAATGCAACTCAATAACAGCTCGAAAAGCTCGATACATTGCTCTGATAGCATCCTATAACAAAAATTGCAAATCTGTTTAATTTGAAAATTGCATGTTTTTGAATAAAGTTTAACATCAAAAAGAAGCAAAGTTCAAATATTACAAATTAGCAAATTTTCAACTTTTTTTTATTTGCATCTCTGGAACTGTACAAATATGATTATTCTGTGCAATGAATGCAACTCAATGACAGCTCGAAAAGATCGATACATTGCTCTTATAGCATCCTAAAAAAAAATTGCAAATTTGTAATATTTGGAATTTGCATGTTTTTGTTGTTTATTTTTTTGCGTTTTTTTGCATCTGAATAAAGTTTAACATAAAAAAGAAGCAAAGTTCATATTTTTCTAATTTGCAATTTTTGAACTTTTTTATTTTCATGTCTGGTACTGTACAATTATGATTATTTTGTGTGCATTGAATGCAACTCAATGACAGCTCGGAAAGCTCGATACATTGCTCTGATAGCATCCTAAAACAAAAGTTGCAAATTTGTAATATTTTTAATTTACATGTTTTTGACATTTATTTTTTGCATTTCGCATCTGAATAAAGTTTACCATAAAAAAACGAGCAAAGTTCAATTTTAACAAAGTTGCAATTTTTCAAGTTTTTTAATTTGCATGTCTAGGACTGTACAAATATGATTATTTTGTGTTTAGCAATGAAGGTAACTCAATGACAGCTCGAAAAGCTCGATACATTCATTCCCCTTATAGCATCCTAAAATAAAAATTACAAATTTGTAAAATGTAAAATTTGCATGTTTTTGTCGTTCATTTTTTTGCGTTTCGCATCTGAATAAAGTTTACCATTAAAAAGAAGCAAAGTTCAAATTTTACAAATTTGCAATTTTTTAAATTTTTATTTCCATGTCTGGGACTGTACAAATATGATTATTTTGTGTTTAGCATTAAATTCAACTCAATGACACCTCGAAAAGCTCGATTCTTTGCTCTGATCGCATCCTAAAGCAAAAATTGCAAAATTGTAAAATTTGAAATTTGGATGTTTTTGTCGTTTTTTTTGCGTTTCGCGTCTGAATAAAGTTTATCATCAAAAAGAAGCAAGGTTCAAATTTACAAATTTGCAATTTTTTAACTGTTTTATTTGCATATTTGGAACTGTACAAATATCAATATGATGGGTGTAGCAATGAATACAACTCAATGAACGTTCGAAAAGCTCGATACATCGCTTTTATAGCATCGTAAAACGCAAATCGCAAACAGTTTTTGCGTTTCGCTTCTGAATAAAGTTAACCATCAAAAAGAAGCAAAGTTCAAATTATACAAATTTGCAATTTTTCAACTTTTTTAAATTTGCATGTCTGGGACTGTACAAATATGATAATATCCATGATTTGGACGCTTATTATTTGTGTTTTTGCATCAGAATGAATGGTTTTGGCCATTACAAAGGAGTAAAGTTAAAATTTTACAAATTTGCAATTGTTTAACTTTTTTTTATTTGCATGTCAGGGACTGTACAAATGTGATTATTTTGTGTGAAGCAATGAAGGTAACTCAATGACAGCTCGAAAAGCTCGATACATTCATTCCCCTTATAGCATCCTAAAATAAAAATTACAAATTTGTAAAATTGAAAATTTGCATGTTTTTGTCGTTCATTTTTTTGCGTTTCGCATCTGAATAAAGTTTACCATTAAAAAGAAGCAAAGTTCAAATTTTACAAATTTGCAATTTTTTAAATTTTTATTTCCATGTCTGGGACTGTACAAATATGATCACTTTGTGTGTGTAGCAATGAATACATCTCAATGACAGCTCGAAAAGCTCGATACATTGGTCTGATAGCATCCTTTAAAAAAAAAATGCAAATTTGTAAAATATGAAATTTGCATGTTTTTGTCGTTTATTTTTTTACGTTTCGCATCTGAATAAAGTTTACGATCAAACAGACGCAAAGTTCAAATTTTACAAATTTGCAATTTTTGACCTTTTTTTTATTTCCAGTTCTGGGACTGTACAAATATTGATTATTGTGTGTGTAGCATTAAATTTAACTCAATGACACCTCGAAAAGCTCGATACATTGCTCTGATAGCATCCTAAAGCAAAAATTGCAAATTTGTAAAATTTGAAATTTGGATGTTTTTGTCGTTTGTTTATTGCGTTTCGCGTCTGAATAAAGTTTATCATCAAAAAGAAGCAAAGTTCAAATTTACAAATTTGCAATTTTTGAACTGTTTTATTTGCATGTCTGGAACTGTACAAATATCATTATGATGTGTGTAGCAATGAATACAACTCAATGAACGTTCGAAAAGCTCGATACATCGCTTTTATAGCATCGTAAAACGCAAATTGCAAACATTTTTTGCGTTTCGCTTCTGAATAAAGTTTACCATAAAAAAGAAGCAAAGTTCAAATTATTTTGTGTTTAGCAATGAATGTAACTCAATGACAGCTCGAAAAGCTCGATACATTCATTCCCCTTATAACAGCTCAAAAAACTCGATACATTTATAACAGCTCAAAAAACTCGATACATTCCTCTAATAGCATCCTAAAACAAAAAATACAAATTTGTAAAATTTGAAATTTCCATGTTTTTGTCGTTTGTTTTTTTGCGTTTTGCATCTGAATAAAGTTTACCATCAAAAAGAAGCAAAGTTCAAATTTACAAATTTGCAATTTTTAAACTTTTTTATTTGCATGTTTGGAACTGTACACATATCGTTATTGTAGTGTGTAGCAATGAATACAACTCAATGAATGTTCGAAAAGCTCGATACATCGCTTTTATAACATCGTAAAACGAAAATTTCAAACATTGTTTGCGTTTCGCTTTTAAATAAAGTTTACCATTAAAAAAACTTGAAAATTGCAAATTTGTAAAATTTGAACTTTGCTTCTTTTTGAAGCAAAGTTCAAATTTTACAAATTTGCAATTTTTCAACTTTTTTTAATTTGCAATTTCTGGGACTGTACAAATATGATAATATCCAAGTTTTGGACGTTTATGTTTTCGCATCAGAATGAAGGCTTTTGGCCATAAAAAAGAGTAAAGTTCAAATTTTAAAAATTTGCAATTTTTCAACCTTTTTTTATTTGCATGTCTGGGAAATATATATGATTATTTCGTGTGTAGCATTGAATGCAACTCAATAACAGCTCGAAAAGCTCGATACATTGCTCTAATAGCATCCTTTAACAAAAATTGCAAATCTGTTTAATTTGAAAATTGCATGTTTTTGAATAAAGTTTAACATCAAAAAGAAGCTAAGTTCAAAGATTTCAATTTGGCAAATTTTCAACTTTTTTTATTTGCATGTCTGGAACTGTACAAATATGATTATTCTGTGCAATGAATGCAACTCAATGACAGCTCGAAAAGATCGATACATTGCTCTTATAGCATCCTAAAACAAAAATTGCAAATTTGTAATATTTGGAATTTGCATGTTTTTGTTGTTTATTTTTTGCGTTTCGCATCTGAATAAAGTTTAACATCAAAAAGAAGCAAAGTTCATATTTTTCTAATTTGCAATTTTTGAACTTTTTTATTTTCATGTCTGGTACTGTACAATTATGATTATTTTGTGTGCATTGAATGCAACTCAATGACAGCTCGGAAAGCTCGATAAATTGCTCTGATAGCATCCTAAAACAAAAATTGCAAATTTGTAATATTTTTAATTTACATGCTTTTGACATTTATTTTTTGCATTTCGCATCTGAATAAAGTTTTCTAAATAAAGTTTACCATCAAAAAGAAGCAAAGTTCAAATTTTACAAATTTGCAATTATTTAACATTTTTTAATTTGCATGTCTGGGACTCTACAAATATGATTGATTTGTGTGAAGCAATGAATACAACTCAATGACAGCTCGAAAAGCTCGATACATCGCTCTTATAAGAGCATTATAAAACAAAAATTTCAAATTTGTAAAATTTTAAATTTGTCTGTTTTTGTCGTTTATTTTTTGCGTTTCGCATCTGAATAAAGTTTACCATAAAAAAGAAGCAAAGTTCAAATTTTACAAATTTGCAATTATTTAACTTTTTTTAATTTGCATGTCTGGGACTGTACAAATTTGATTATTTTGTGTTTAGCAATGAATGTAACTCAATGACAGCTCGAAAAGCGCGATACATTCATTCCCCTTATAACAGCTAAAAAAACTCGATACATTTATAACAGCTCAAAAAACTCGATACATTGCTCTTATTGCATCCTAAAACAAAAAATGCAAATTTGTAAAATTTGAAATTTGAATGTTTTTGACGTTCATTTTTTACATTTCGCATCTGAATAAAGTTTACGATCAAACAGAAGCAAAGTTCAAATTTTACAAATAAGCAATTTTTGAACTTGTTTTAATGTGCATGTACAAATATGATTATTTTGTGTGTAGCAATGAATGCAACTCAATAACAGCTAAAAAAACTCGATACATTCCTCTAATAGCATCCTAAAACAACAATTGCAAATTTGTCAAATTTTAAATGTGCATGTTTTTGACATTTATTTTTTGCGTTTCGCATCTGAATAAAGTTTACCATCAAAAAGAAGCAAAGTTCAAATTTTACAAATTGGCAATTTTTGAACGTTTTTTATTTCCATGTCTGAAACTGTACACATATGATTATTTTGTGTGTAGCAATGAATGCAACACAATGACAGCTCGAAAAGCTCTATACATTGGTCTGATAGCATCCTCAAAAAAAAATTGCACATTTGTAAAATTAGAAATTTGCATGTTTTTGACGTTAATTTTTTACATTTCGCATCTGAATAAAGTTTACGATCAAACAGAAGCAAAGTTCAAATTTTACAAATAAGCAATTTTTGAACTTTTTTTAATGTGCATGTCTGGGACTGTACAAATATGATTATTTTGTGTGTAGCAATGAATGCAACTCAATGACAGCTCAAATAGCTCGATACATTGCTCTGATAGCATCCTAAAACAAAAATTGCAAATTTGTAAAATTTGAAATTTTGATGTTTTTGTCGGTTGTTTTTTGCGTTTTGCATCTGAATAAAGTTTATCATCAAAAATAAGCAAAGTTCAAATTTACAAATTTGCAATTTTTAAACTTTTTTATTTGCATGTTTGGAACTGTACACATATCGTTATTGTGTGTGTAGCAATGAATACAACTCAATGAATGTTCGAAAAGCTCGATACATCGCTTTTATAACATAAATTTCAAACATTTTTTGCGTTTCGCTTTTGAATAAAGTTTACCATTAAAAAAAGTTGAAAAATTGCAAATTTGTAAATGTGTTCTTTTTGAAGCAAAGTTCAAATTTTACAAATTTGCAATTTTTCAACTTTTTTTAATTTGCAATTTCTGGGACTGTACAAATATGATAATATCCATGTTTTGGACGTTTATGATTTGTGTTTTCGCATCAGAATGAAGGCTTTTGGCCATAAAAAAGGAGTCAAGTTCAAATTTTAAAAATTTGCAATTTTTCAACCTTTTTTTATTTGCATGTCTGGGAAATATATATGATTTTTTTGTGTGTAGCATTGAATGCTCTCGATACATTGCTCTGATAGCATCCTTTAACAAAAATTGCAAATCTGTTTAATTTGAAAATTGCATGTTTTTGAATAAAGTTTAACATCAAAAAGAAGAAAAGTTCAAATATTACAAATTGGCAAATTTTCAACTTTTTTTTATTTGCATGTCTGGAACTGTACAAATATGATTATTTTGTGTGTAGCAATGAATGCAACTCAATGACAGCTCGAAAAGATCGATACATTGCTCTTATAGCATCCTAAAACAAAAATTGCAAATTTGTAATATTTGGATTTGCATGTTTTTGTTGTTTATTTTTTGCGTTTCGCATCTGATTAAAGTTTAACATCAAAAAGAAGCAAAGTTCATATTTTTCTAATTTGCAATTTTTGAACTTTTTTATTTGTATGTCTGGGACTGTACAAATATGATTATTTTGTGTGTAGCATTGAATGCAACTCAATGACAGCTCGGAAAGCTCGATATATTGCTCTGATAGCATCCTAAAACAAAAATTGCAAATTTATAATATTTTAAATTTACATGTTTTTGACATTTATTTTTTGCATTTCGCATCTGAATAAAGTTTACCATAAAAAAAAACGAGCAAAGTTAAATTTTAACAAAGTTGCAATTTTTCACGTTTTTTAATTTGCATGTCTAGGACTGTACAAATATGATTATTTTGTGTTTAGCAATGAAGGAAACTCAATGACAGCTCGAAAAGTTCGATACATTCATTCCCTTTATAGCATCCTAAAATAAAAAATTTACAATTTTGCAATTTTTGAACTGATTTATTTGCATGTTTGGAACTGTACAAATATCATTATGATGGGTGTAGCAATGAATACAACTCAATGAACATTGAAAAGCTCGATACATCGCTTTTATAGCATCGTAAAACGCAAATTGCAAACAGTTTTTGCGTTTCGTTTCTGAATAAAGTTTACCATCAAAAAGAACTAAGTTCATATTTTACAAATGTGCAATTTTTCAACTTTTTTTAATTTGCATGTCTGGGACTGTACAAATATGATAATATCCATGTTTTGGACGTTTATGATTTGTGTTTTCGCATCAGAATGAATGGTTTTGGCCATAACAAAAGAGTAAAGTTCAAATATTACAAATTTGCAATTTTTGAACCTTTTTTTATTTGCATGTCTGGGACTGTACAAATATGATTATTTTGTGTGTAGCATTGAATGCAACTCAATAACAGCTCGAAAAGCTCGATACATTGCTCTGATAGCATCCTTTAACAAAAATTGCAAATCTGTTTAATTTGAAAATTGCATGTTTTTGAATAAAGTTTAACATCAAAAAGAAGCAAAGTTCAAATATTACAAATTGGCAAATTTTCAACTTTTTTTTATTTGCATGTCTGGAACTGTACAAATATGATTATTCTGTGCAATGAATGCAACTCAATGACAGCTCGAAAAGATCGATACATTGCTCTTATAGCATCCTAAAAAAAAATTGCAAATTTGTAATATTTGGAATTTGCATGTTTTTGTTGTTTATTTTTTTGCGTTTTTTTTGCATCTGAATAAAGTTTAACATCAAAAAGAAGCAAAGTTCATATTTCTCTAATTTGCAATTTTTGAACTTTTTTTTTTATGTCTGGTACTGTACAATTATGATTATTTTGTGTGCATTGAATGCAACTCAATGACAGCTCGGAAAGCTCGATACATTGCTCTGATAGCATCCTAAAACAAAAGTTGCAAATTTGTAATATTTTTAATTTACATGTTTTTGACATTTATTTTTTGCATTTCGCATCTGAATAAAGTTTTCCATAAAAAAAACGAGCAAAGTTCAATTTTAACAAAGTTGCAATTTTTCAAGTTTTTTAATTTGCATGTCTAGGACTGTACAAATATGATTATTTTGTGTTTAGCAATGAAGGTAACTCAATGACAGCTCGAAAAGCTCGATACATTCATTCCCCTTATAGCATCCTAAAATAAAAATTACAAATTTGTAAAATTTAAAATTTGCATGTTTTTGTCGTTCATTTTTTTGCGTTTCGCATCTGAATAAAGTTTACCATTAAAAAGAAGCAAAGTTCAAATTTTACAAATTTGCAATTTTTAAAATTTTTATTTCCATGTCTGGGACTGTACAAATATGATTATTTTGTGTGTAGCATTAAATTCAACTCAATGACACCTCGAAAAGCTCGATTCTTTGCTCTGATCGCATCCTAAAGCAAAAATTGCAAAATTGTAAAATTTGAAATTTGGATGTTTTTGTCGTTTTTTTTTGCGTTTCGCGTCTGAATAAAGTTTATCATCAAAAAGAAGCAAAGTTCAAATTTACAAATTTGCAATTTTTTAACTGTTTTATTTGCATATTTGGAACTGTACAAATATCATTATGATGGGTGTAGCAATGAATACAACTCAATGAACGTTCGAAAAGCTCGATACATCGCTTTTATAGCATCGCAAAACGCAAATTGCAAACAATTTTTGCGTTTCGCTTCTGAATAAAGTTAACCATCAAAAAGAAGCAAAGTTCAAATTATACAAATTTGCAATTTTTCAACTTTTTTAAATAAAAATTACAAATTTGTAAAATTTAAAATTTGCATGTTTTTGTCGTTCATTTTTTTGCGTTTCGCATCTGAATAAAGTTTACCATTAAAAAGAAGCAAAGTTCAAATTTTACAAATTTGCAATTTTTAAAATTTTTATTTCCATGTCTGGGACTGTACAAATATGATTATTTTGTGTGTAGCATTAAATTCAACTCAATGACACCTCGAAAAGCTCGATTCTTTGCTCTGATCGCATCCTAAAGCAAAAATTGCAAAATTGTAAAATTTGAAATTTGGATGTTTTTGTCGTTTTTTTTGCGTTTCGCGTCTGAATAAAGTTTATCATCAAAAAGAAGCAAAGTTCAAATTTTCAAATTTGCAATTTTTTAACTGTTTTATTTGCATATTTGGAACTGTACAAATATCATTATGATGCGTGTAGCAATGAATACAACTCAATGAACGTTCGAAAAGCTCGATACATCGCTTTTATAGCACCGTAAAACGCAAATTGCAAACAGTTTTTGCGTTTCGCTTCTGAATAAAGTTAACCATCAAAAAGAAGCTAAGTTCAAATTATACAAATTTGCAATTTTTCAACTTTTTTAAATTTGCATGTCTGGGACTGTACAAATATGATAATATCCATGATTTGGACGCTTATTATTTGTGTTTTTGCATCAGAATGAATGGTTTTGGCCATTACAAAGGAGTAAAGTTAAAATTTTACAAATTTGCAATTGTTTAACTTTTTTTTATTTGCATGTCAGGGACTGTACAAATGTGATTATTTTGTGTGTAGCAATGAAGGTAACTCAATGACAGCTCGAAAAGCTCGATACATTCATTCCCCTTATAGCATCCTAAAATAAAAATTACAAATTTGTAAAATTTAAAATTTGCATGTTTTTGTCGTTCATTTTTTGCGTTTCGCATCTGAATAAAGTTTACCATTAAAAAGAAGCAAAGTTCAAATTTTACAAATTTGCAATTTTTTAAATTTTTATTTCCATGTCTGGGACTGTACAAATATGATTACTTTGTGTGTAGCAATGAATAAATCTCGATGACAGCTCGAAAAGCTCGCTACATTGGTCTGATAGCATCCTTTAAAAAAAAAATTGCAAATTTGTAAAATATGAAATTTGCATGTTTTTGTCGTTTATTTTTTTACGTTTCGCATCTGAATTAAGTTTACGATCAAACAGACGCAAAGTTCAAATTTTACAAATTTGCAATTTTTGACCTTTTTTTTATTTCCAGTTCTGGGACTGTACAAATATTGATTATTTTGTGTGTAGCATTAAATTTAACTCAATGACACCTCGAAAAGCTCGATACATTGCTCTGATAGCATCCTAAAGCAAAAATTGCAAATTTGTAAAATTTGAAATTTGGATGTTTTTGTCGTTTGTTTATTGCGTTTCGCGTCTGAATAAAGTTTATCATCAAAAAGAAGCAAAGTTCAAATTTACAAATTTGCAATTTTTTAACTGTTTTATTTGCATGTCTGGAACCGTACAAATATCATTATGATGTGTGTAGCAATGAATACAACTCAATGAACGTTCGAAAAGCTCGATACATCGCTTTTATAGCATCGTAAAACGCAAATTGCAAACATTTTTTGCGTTTCGCTTCTGAATAAAGTTTACCATAAAAAAGAAGCAAAGTTCAAATTATTTTGTGTTTAGCAATGAATGTAACTCAATGACAGCTCGAAAAGCTCGATACATTCATTCCCCTTATAACAACTAAAAAAACTCGATACATTTATAACAGCTCAAAAAACTCGATACATTCCTCTAATAGCATCCTAAAACAAAAAATACAAATTTGTAAAATTTGAAATTTCCATTTTTTGGTCGTTTATTTTTTTGCGTTTCGCATCTGAATAAAGTTTACCATCAAAAAAATTACAAATTTGTAAAATTTAAAATTTGCATGTTTTTGTCGTTCATTTTTTTGCGTTTCGCATCTGAATAAAGTTTACCATTAAAAAGAAGCAAAGTTCAAATTTTACAAATTTGCATTTTTTAAAAATTTTATTTCCATGTCTGGGACTGTACAAATATGATTTTATTGTGTGTAGCAATGAATGCAACACAATGACAGCTCGAAAAGCTCGATACATTGGTCTGATAGCATCCTCAAAAAAAAATTACAAATTTGTAAAATTTGAAATTTGCATGTTTTTTTCGTTTATTTTTTTGCGTTTCGCATCTGAACAAAGTTTACGATCAAACAGAAGGCAAGTTCAATTTTTACAAATTTGCAATTTTTGAACTTTTTTTTTATTTCCAGTTCTGGGACTGTACAAATATGATTATTATTTTCGATGGCCTACGGCTCTCATATACAAGCATATCACTCTAGTGACCCGCAAAATAGTCGCACTTTAAAGGTCAAAAAATGACCTTACACCACGTGACCCAACATACATATAAGCTCGAGATCCACGTGCAAATCTCATAGTCATTTTAGCGAACCCGGTCGCAGGTTCTTCAACAAAGCTAAACATTGGTTTGGTAAGTGACCACGTGGCATGCTCTTGAATTTTTTGAAATTCAAACGCGAATTGTTAATGGTGTTGTTTTGTTTATTTACTATAATATAGTACGTACGTATTATTCAACTTGTGTTGAATTGTACTTGTAGGCTTTTCTTTAAAGCCCACATTTTTTCTTGACGATGTCAAGGCGCAAGAGAAGTGGTAAGCAAGACGATGTCTTGTCTCTCTCTGACCACAGTGAATACAATTCAGTTCATACCAAATCTGATACAAGTAATTTGAGTGATTCGGGGTCGAATGACGAATACGAGATAACTAGAAAGTCCCCGCAGAGAGCCCCACTGCGGTCAGTGATCTCGCACGTCAACGTAGGGTTCAAACCACTGACCGTTTATTACGGGATACTCAGAATCTGGTTACTGCGGGTATGATACCCATTTTAACATTGGCTAAACTCTTAAAGCCACATATTGGCAAAGTTCAAGAAATAAAAACACTCATTGCAGATTCATTGACAATGCTTGGTCAAGTCCAATTTAATATGAGTGTTCGGCGAAGGTATTTGTTGAGACCTTTCCTTAAACAAAAATATGCAAGTATTTGCAATATCAATACACCTATTACAAATTACTTGTTTGGTGATGATGTGAGTAAAGAACTGAAAAAGTGTGAAACTAGCGTTAGAGTTGGGAAATATCCCATGATAAAACCCACTTCTCTTGGTCCTATTAGGGGCCGACGGGGCACTGGAAGATGGAGGGCTCGCCCATATGGTCGTGGAACATATGGCTCCAACAGACAGGCGGCAGTGACCGAGTATGGGCAGTTCGGCCATAGACATGACTTCAAACAGAAGAAGTCTAGCACAGCTGCACCTCAATCCCCAAACTAGCCAAGGTCTTCAAAATAAAGGTAATTGAAAGCAATTCTGATAGATTAAAGGCTTGTTACAATGAATGGTTGACAATAACATCAGATAAATGGGTACTTGAAACCATACAAGGATACAGAATTGTATTTGATAATCCTCCATATCAAAAGAAACCTCCAAATAAAATTTCATTTAATGATTATGAAAAAATATTAATTGATAATGAAGTTGAAAATATGTTGAAGGATGGGGCTATTACTCCAACAGTTCATGAAAGTAATGAGTTTATTTCAAATATTTTTCTTGTTCCAAAACCAAATGGAGAATTTCGACCGATAATAAATTTACGAAGTCTAAATGAATTTGTTCATTATTAAAAAATTTAAACAAGAAACATTTCCATTTGTGTTGGAATTAGTACAACACTTGATTTTTTCACAAGTTTGGATTTAAAAAAGGCATATTGGTCAATACCTATTGACAAACAATATTTTAAATATCTAAAATTTGAGTGGAGGAATAAATTATATAATTTTGTGTGTCTCTGTTTTGGTTTAAGCTCAGCTCCTTATTGTTTTACCAAGGTATTAAAGCCAGTGTATGCCTTTTTCCGAAAAATGGACATTAGATGTTCATACTATATTGATGATAGTATCAATATGCATGGAGAAAAGGAAATATGTAGAACCAACATGGACATGATGAGTAAAAAATTGGAATCTTTAGGATTTCTCATAAATGATGAAAAGTCAGTAAAAATTCCTACTCAAAGAATAACCTATTTTGGTTACATAATTGATTCGGTCTTGTTCATGGATTTTCTGCCTGAAAATAAAATTTGTAAAGTAAAAAGTTTTGGCGAACATTTATTGACAAAGAAACTGGTAAAGATAAGAGATCTAGCGTCCTTTATTGGCTTGATAATTAGTACATTTTTTGCAATATTAGAAGGACCACTCCATTATAGAACTTTAGAAAGATGTAAAGTTCAGGCATTAAAAGTTACAACAGATTTTGAGTCAATTATGACTCTGGATGAAAAAGCACAAAAACAAATCCATTGGTGGGTCATGAACATTGGTTCAAAAAATGGCAGGAAAATAAGACCAGACCGTATATCTTTCACTATACAAACGGATGCTTCATGTGAAGGTTATGGCTCATTTTTTATTGACACAAAGCAAGCTTCTGGTGGGCGTTGGTCAAGCGAAGAATCATTTTTTCATATTAATTATTTGGAGTTGCTTGCAATTTTCTTTGCTTTGAAGACCTGGCTTTGCAATAACACATGTATTCATGTAGCCATACAGAGTGACAGTACCACAGCTATATCATATATTAATAATATGGGTGGTATGAATTCTGAAGAAATGGACAAATTAACGAAAAAGATATGGAAACGGTGCATTAAAAGAGATATATATCTTTCTGCTTTTCATTTGCCAGGCATCTGCAATATTCAGGCAGATTATTTTTCTAGAATTTTTTCAGATACCTCTGAATGGAAATTAAAAACATCAGTGACTGAAAGATTGTTTTCACAGTTGATGATTCCAAACATAGATGTTTTTGCATCTCGATTAAATAAACAATTGGCTAACTATGTATCATGGACCCCAGATCCTGAAGCCTTATATACTGATGCTTTCTCTTTAGATTGGTCAAAATGGAAACCCTATATCTTCCCGCCATTTCGTTTACTCGGCATGGTGTTGAATAACATAAAGGAGGATCAGGTTAAAGCAGCATTGTTAATATGTCCATTATGGCCTAACCAGACATGGTTTCCATTGTTTTTGGACTCACTTGTTTCTATTCCTGTCAGGTTGCCTCGACACAAGGACCTACTTACCCTTCCTCACAACAACGAGTTGCATCCAATGAAAAAACATCTGCAGTTGGTTGGAGCGATTGTCTCCGGAGAGAATTGCAGAATTTTGGCATTCCGCAAATGGCTATCGACTCAGTCTTTCAAAGCTGGCGGCCAGGAACAAGAAAACAGTACTCATCCGCATGGACACGATGGCATATGTGGTGTAATCTCCGGATGTGCAATTCCATTAAACCGCTTGAAAGTGACATAATATCGTATTTGCTTTATTTAAAACAGTTGAAAAAATCGTATAGTGTTATAAGTTGTCATAAGTCAGTGATTTTAGAGACGGTCAAGATTTTAAATCCTAACATTGTTTTGAATTTTAATATACTAAATAGATTTATGAAGGGTCTTAATAGAGAGATCCCTCCAAAACCTTGGTATGTTTTCACTTGGGATGTAGGAAAGGTATTAAATGTTATTGCAAAATGGATGCCATTACAATCCCTTTCATTGAAACTTGTAACATTTAAACTTGTGTCTTTAGTAGCTCTGTGTACGGCAGCAAGAGCGCAGTCTCTGAAGGCTTTGAATATTAACCATTTGTGTATAAAGGAAGATGTTGCAATTTTTGATTGTGGTGATCAGTTGAAAACCACTAAACCAGGTCAAAATTTTGTTATAAAATTATGTTCATACGAGGAACAGGAGTTATGTCCAGTTTTGACATTGAAGTATTACTTGAAATGTACACAGTCTTTGAGAAAAGATTCTCAATTGTTTGTTTCTTTTAAAAATTATAAAGCAGTCTCTTCAAGCACTTTGGCTCGTTGGTTAAAGAATGTACTTTTGTTAGCAGGAATAGACATTGTTAAATATAAAGCTCATTCTTATCGGGGAGCTTCATCATCTGCAGCTTCTAGGGCTGGGTGTAAAATGTCTGAAATTCTCAAGACCGCTAATTGGTCTTCAGCCAAAAATTTCAAGGTTTTTTATCTTAGAGATGTGCAAAACGATCATATTGAAAGTAACTACCAGAATTGTGTATTGAATTCACGGTAATAAGATTTAAACATATTAAATTCAATATGTTTATATATTATGATTTGTTTTTTAAGCAGAATTGTTTTTTGATTTATATCTCTTTCTGCATAATAATGCTCAACATTTCAATATTGTTATGTTCAGATGATGCTTGAGTATATGAAGCAAAGTAATATAGACTGTATGTGGCATTTGAAGTGAATTAAATGTACATGGTTATATTTATGTTGTCTTCACTTTAAAAAAGCTTGTATATGAGAGCCGTAGGCCATCGAAAATAATGAACCCCCATCCAAGCATTTTGTGCTGGATGGAGGGGCATTATTGGAGAATGGCCGGAGGCCGAAATATACAAGCACCCTCCCTCTTACGCCCACCCTGTTTTATTGAAAATTATTTACTAGTCCTTGGAGTTTGTGTAACAATACTTACACAATATTAAGTTAAAATGAGGATTAACATATGCTTTTTTCTTATAATGTAATATGCATATGTTTATTTGTTGTTTTTTCTAAGAAGCCAACATAAATTTCTTTAAAACTATGAGATTTGCACGTGGATCTCGAGCTTATATGTATGTTGGGTCACGTGGTGTAAGGTCATTTTTTGACCTTTAAAGTGCGACTATTTTGCGGGTCACTAGAGTGATATGCTTGTATATTTCGGCCTCCGGCCATTCTCCAATAATGCCCCTCCATCCAGAACAAAATGCTTGGATGGGGGTTCATTTTGTGTGTAGCATTAAATTCAACTCAATGACACCTCGAAAAGCTCGATACATTGCTCTGATAGCATCCTAAAGCAAAAATTGCAAATTTGTAAAATTTGGATGTTTTGGTCGTTTGTTGTTTGCGTTTTGCATCTGATTAAAGTTTATCATCAATAAGAAGCAAAGTTCAAATTTACAAATTTGCAAATTTTGAACTGTTTTATTTGCATGTTTTGAACTGTACAAATATCATTATGATGGGTGTAGCAATGAATACAACTCAATGAACGTTCGAAATGCTCGATACATCGCTTTTATAGCATCGTAAGACGCAAATTGCAAACAGTTTTTGCGTTATGCTTCTGAATAAAGTTTACCATCAAAAAGAAGCAAAGTTCAAATTATACAAATTTGCAATTTTTCAACTTTTTTAAATTTGCATGTCCAGGACTGTACAAATATGATAATATCCATGATTTGGACGCTTATTATTTGTGTTTTCGCATCAGAATGAATGGTTTTGGCCATTACAAAGGAGTAAAGTTCAAATTTTACAAATTTGCAATTGTTGAACTTTTTTTTATTTGCATGTCAGGGACTGTACAAATGTGATTATTTTGTGTGTAGCAATGAAGGTAACTCAATGACAGCTCGAAAAGCTCGATACATTCATTCCCTTTATAGCATCCTAAAATAAAAATTACAAATTTGTAAAATTTAAAATTTGCATGTTTTTGTCGTTCATTTTTTGCGTTTCGCATCTGAATAAAGTTTACCAATAAAAAGAAGCAAAGTTCAAATTTTACAAATTTGCAATTTTTTAAATTTTTATTTCCATGTCTGGGACTGTACAAATATGATTATTTTGTGTGTAGCAATGAATGCAACTCAATGACAGCTCGAAAAGCTCGATACATTGGTCTGATAGCATCCTCAAAAAAAATTGCAAATTTGTAAAATTTGAAATTTGCATGTTTTTGTCGTTTATTTTTTTACGTTTTGCATCTGAATAAAGTTTACGATCAAACAGACGCAAAGTTCAAATTTTACTACTTTGCAATTTTTGACCTTTTTTTAATTTCCAGTTCTGGGACTGTACAAATATTGATTATTTTGTGTGTAGCATTAAATTTAACTCAATGACACCTCGAAAAGCTCGATACATTGCTCTGATAGCATCCTAAAGCAAAAATTTTAAATTTGTAAAATTTGAAATTTGGATGTTTTTGTCGTTTGTTTATTTCGTTTCGTGTCTGAATAAAGTTTATCATCAAAAAGAAGCAAAGTTCAAATTTACAAATTTGCAATTTTTGAACTGTTTTATTTGCTGTCTGGAACTGTACAAATATCATTATGATGTGTGTAGCAATGAATACAACTCAATAAACGTTCAAAAAGCTCGATACATCGCTTTTATAGCATCGTAAAACGCAAATTGCAAACATTTTTTGCGTTTCGCTTCTATTTCGCATGATTTTGTCGTTTATTTTTTTACGTTTCGCATCTGAATAAAGTTCACGATCAAACAGACGCAAAGTTCAAATTTTACAAATTTGCAATTTTTGACCTTTTTTTATTTCCAGTTCTGGGACTGTACAAATATTGATTATTTTGTGTGTAGCATTAAATTTAACTCAATGACACCTCGAAAAGCTCGATACATTGCTCTGATAGCATCCTAAAGGAAAAATTGCAAATTTGTAAAATTTGAAATTTGGATGTTTTTGTCGTTTGTTTATTGCGTTTCGCGTCTGAATAAAGTTTATCATCAAAAAGAAGCAAAGTTCAAATTTACAAATTTGCAATTTTTGAACTGTTTTATTTGCTGTCTGGAACTGTACAAATATCATTATGATGTGTGAAGCAATGAATACAACTCAATGAACGTTCGAAAAGCTCGATACATCGCTTTTATAGCATCGTAAAACGCAAATTGCAAACATTTTTTGCGTTTCGCTTCTGAATAAAGTTTACCATCAAAAAGAAGCAAAGTTCAAATTATACAAATTTGCAATTTTTCAACTTTTTTAAATTTCCATGTCTAGGACTGTACAAATATGATAATATCCATGTTTTGGACGCTTATTATTTGTGTTTTCGCATCAGAATGAAGGGTTTTGGCCATTACAAAGGAGTAAAGTTCAAATTTTACAAATTTGCAATTGTTGAACTATTTTTTATTTGCATGTCAGGGACTGTACAAATGTGATTATTTTGTGTGTAGCAATGAATGCAACTCAATGACAGATCGAAAATCTCGATACATTGCTCTTATAATATCCAAAAACAAAAATTGCAAATTTGTAAAATTTGAAAATTGCATGTTTTTGACGTTTATTTTTGCGTTTCGCATGTAAATAAAGTTTACCATCAAAAAGAAGCTAAGTTCAAATTTTACAAATTTGCAATTATTTAACATTTTTTTAATTTGCATGTCTGTGACTCTACAAATATGATTGATTTGTGTGAAACAATGAATACAACTCAATGACAGCTCGAAAAGCTCGATACATCGCTCTTATAAGAGCATTTTAAAACAAAAATTTCAAATTTGTAAAATTTTAAATTTATCGTTTATTTTTTGCGTTTCGCATCTGAATAAAGTTTACCATCAAAAAGAAGCAAAGTTCAAATTTTACAAATTTGCAATTATTGAACTTTTTTTAATTTGCATGTCTGGGACTGTACAAATATGATTATTTTGTGTTTAGCAATGAATGTAACTCAATGACAGCTCGAAAAGCTCGATACATTCATTCCCCTTATAACAGCTCAAAAAACTCGATACATTTATAACAGCTCAAAAAACTCGATACATTCCTCTAATAGCATCCTAAAACAAAAAATACAAATTTGTAAAATTTGAAATTTGCATGTTTTGGTCGTTTATTTTTTGCGTTTCGCATCTGAATAAAGTTTACCATCAAAAAGGAAGCAAAGTTCAAATTTTACAAATTGGCAATTTTTGAACGTTTTTTATTTCCATGTCTGGAACTGTACAAATATGATTACTTTGTGTGTAGCAATGAATGCAACTCAATGACAGATCGAAAAGCTCGATACATTGATCTTATTGCATCCTAAAACAAAAAATGCAAATTTGTAAAATTTGAAATTTGAATGTTTTTGACGTTCATTTTTTACATTTCGCATCTGAATAAAGTTTACGATCAAACAGAAGCAAAGTTCAAATTTTACAAATAAGCAATTTTTGAACTTTTTTTAATGTGCATGTCTGGGACTGTACAAATATGATTATTTTGTGTGTAGCAATGAATGCAACTCAATAACAGCTAAAAAAACTCGATACATTCCTCTAATAGCATCCTAAAACAAAAATTGCAAATTTGTAAAATTTTAAATGTGCATGTTTTTGACATTTATTTTTTGCATTTCGCATCTGAATAAAGTTTACCATCAAAAAGAAGCAAAGTTCAAATTTTACAAATTGGCAATTTTTGAACGTTTTTTATTTCCATGTCTGAAACTGTACACATATGATTATTTTGTGTGTAGCAATGAATGCAACTCAATGACAGATCGAAAAGCTCGATACATTGCTCTTATTGCATCCTATAACAAAAATTGCACATTTGTAAAATTAGAAATTTGCATGTTTTTGACGTTAATTTTTTACATTTCGCATCTGAATAAAGTTTACGATCAAACAGAAGCAAAGTTCAAATTTTACAAATAAGCAATTTTTGAACTTTTTTTAATGTGCATGTCTGGGACTGTACAAATATGATTATTTTGTGTGTAGCAATGAATGCAACTCAATGACAGCTCAAATAGCTCGATACATTGCTCTGATAGCATCCTAAAACAAAAATTGCAAATTTGTAAAATTTGAAATTTTGATGTTTTTGTCGTTTGTTTTTTGCGTTTTGCATCTGAATAAAGTTTATCATCAAAAATAAGCAAAGTTCAAATTTACAAATTTGCAATTTTTAAACTTTTTTATTTGCATGTTTGGAACTGTACACATATCGTTATTGTGTGTGTAGCAATGAATACAACTCAATGAATGTTCGAATAGCTCGATACATCGCTTTTATAACATCGTAAAACGAAAATTTCAAACATTTTTTGCGTTTCGCTTTTAAATAAAGTTTACCATTAAAAAAAGTTGAAAAATTGCAAATTTGTATATGTGTTCTTTTTGAAGCAAATTTCAAATTTTACAAATTTGCAATTTTTCAACTTTTTTTAATTTGCAATTTCTGGGACTGTACAAATATGATAATATCCATGTTTTGGACGTTTATGATTTGTGTTTTCGCATCAGAATGAAGGCTTTTGGCCATACAAAAGGAGTAAAGTTCAAATTTTAAAAATTTGCAATTTTTCAACCTTTTTTTATTTGCATGTCTGGGAAATATATATGATTATTTTGTGTGTAGCATTGAATGCAACTCAATAACAGCTCGAAAAGCTCGATACATTGCTCTAATAGCATCCTATAACAAAAATTGCAAATCTGTTTAATTTGAAAATTGCATGTTTTTGAATAAAGTTTAACATCAAAAAGAAGAAAAGTTCAAATATTACAAATTGGCAAATTTTCAACTTTTTTTTTATTTGCATGTCTGGAACTGTACAAATATGATTATTTTGTGTGTAGCAATGAATGCAACTCAATGACAGCTCGAAAAGATCGATACATTGCTCTTATAGCATCCTAAAACAAAAATTGCAAATTTGTAATATTTGGAATTTGCATGTTTTTGTTGTTTATTTTTTGCGTTTCGCATCTGAATAAAGTTTAACATCAAAAAGAAGCAAAGTTCATATTTTTCTAATTTGCAATATTTGAACTTTTTTATTTTCATGTCTGGTACTGTACAATTATGATTATTTTGTGTGCATTGAATGCAACTCAATGACAGCTCGGAAAGCTCGATAAATTGCTCTGATAGCATCCTAAAACAAAAATTGCAAATTTGTAATATTTTTAATTTACATGTTTTTGACATTTATTTTTTGCATTTCGCATCTGAATAAAGTTTACCATAAAAAACGAGCAAAGTTCAATTTTAACAAAGTTGCAATTTTTCAAGTTTTTTAATTTGCATGTACAAATTGACTGTACAAATATGATTATTTTGTGTTTAGCAATGAAGGTAACTTAATGACAGCTCTAAAAGCTCGATACATTCATTCCCCTAATAGCATCCTAAAATAAAAATTACAAATTTGTAAAATTTAAAATTTGCATGTTTTTGTCGTTCATTTTTTGCGTTTCGCATCTGAATAAAGTTTACCATTAAAAAGAAGCAAAGTTCAAATTTTACAAATTTGCAATTTTTAAAATTTTTATTTCCATGTCTGGGACTGTACAAATATGATTATTTTGTGTGTAGCATTAAATTCAACTCAATGACACCTCGAAAAGCTCGATACTTTGCTCTGATCGCATCCTAAAGCAAAAATTGCAAAATTGTAAAATTTGAAATTTTGATGTTTTTGTCGTTTTTTTGCGTTTCGCGTCTGAATAAAGTTTATCATCAAAAAGAGGCAAAGTTCAAATTTACAAATTTGCAATTTTTGAACTGTTTTATTTGCATGTTTGGAACTGTACAAATATCATTATGATGGGTGTAGCAATGAATACAACTCAATGAACGTTCGAAAAGCTCGATACATCGCTTTTATAGCATCGTAAAACGCAAATTGCAAACAGTTTTTGCGTTTCGCTTCTGAATAAAGTTTACCATCAAAAAGAAGCAAAGTTCAAATTATACAAATTTGCAATTTTTCAACTTTTTTAAATTTGCATGTACAAATATGATAATATCCATGATTTGGACGCTAATTATTTGTGTTTTCGCATCAGAATGAATGGTTTTGGCCATTACAAAGGAGTTAAGTTCAAATTTTACAAATTTGCAATTGTTGAACTTTTTTTTATTTGCATGTCAGGGACTGTACAAATGTGATTATTTTGTGTGTAGCAATGAAGGTAACTCAATGACAGCTCGAAAAGCTCGATACATTCATTCCCCTTATAGCATCCTCAAATAAAAATTACAAATTTGTAAAATTTAAAATTTGCATGTTTTTGTCGTTCATTTTTTGCGTTTCGCATCTGAATAAAGTTTACCATTAAAAAGAAGCAAAGTTCAAATTTTACAAATTTGCAATTATTGAACTTTTTTTAATTTGCATGTCTGGGACTGTACAAATATGATTATTTTGTGTTTAGCAATGAATGTAACTCAATGACAGCTCGAAAAGCTCGATACATTCATTCCCCTTATAACAGCTCAAAAAACTCGATACATTTATAACAGCTCAAAAAACTCGATACATTCCTCTAATAGCATCCTAAAACAAAAAATACAAATTTGTAAAATTTGAAATTTGCATGTTTTGGTCGTTTATTTTTTGCGTTTCGCATCTGAATAAAGTTTACCATCAAAAAGAAGCAAAGTTCAAATTTTACAAATTGGCAATTTTTGAACGTTTTTTATTTCCATGTCTGGAACTGTACAAATATGATTATTTTGTGTGTAGCAATGAATGCAACTCAATGACAGATCGAAAAGCTCGATACATTGCTCTTATTGCATCCTAAAACAAAAATTGCAAATTTGTAAAATTTGAAATTTGAATGTTTTTGACGTTCATTTTTTACATTTCGCATCTGAATAAAGTTTACGATCAAACAGAAGCAAAGTTCAAATTTAACAAATAAGCAATTTTTGAACTTTTTTTAATGTGCATGTCTGGGACAGTACAAATATGATTATTTTGTGTGTAGCAATGAATGCAACTCAATAACAGCTAAAAAAACTCGATACATTCCTCTAATAGCATCCTAAAACAAAAATTGCAAATTTGTAAAATTTTAAATGTGCATGTTTTTGACATTTATTTTTTGCATATCGCATCTGAATAAAGTTTACCATCAAAAAGAAGCAAAGTTCAAATTTTACAAATTGGCAATTTTTGAACGTTTTTATTTCCATGTCTGAAACTGTACAAATATGATTATTTTGTGTGTAGCAATGAATGCAACTCAATGACAGATCGAAAAGCTCGATACATTGCTCTTATTGCATCCTAAAACAAAAATTGCACATTTGTAAAATTAGAAATTTGCATGTTTTTGACGTTTATTTTTTACATTTCGCATCTGAATAAAGTTTATCAATAAAAAGAAGCAAAGTTCAAATTTACAAATTTGAAATTTTTAAACTTTTTTATTTGCATGTTTGGAACTGTACACATATCGTTATTGTGTGTGTGGCAATGAATACAACTCAATGAATGTTCGAAAAGCTCGATACATCGCTTTTATAACATCGTAAAACGAAAATTTCAAACATTTTTTGCGTTTCGCTTTTGAATAAAGTTTACCATTAAAAAAAGTTTAAAAATTGCAAATTTGTAAAATTTGAACTTTGCTTCTTTTTGAAGCAAAGTTCAAATTTTACAAATTTGCAATTTTTAAACTTTTTTTAATTTGCAATTTCTGGGACTGTACAAATATGATAATATCCATGTTTTGGACGTTTATGATTTGTGTTTTCGCATCAGAATGAAGGCTTTTGGCCATAAAAAAAGGAGTAAAGTTCAAATTTTAAAAATTTGCAATTTTTCAACCTTTTTTTATTTGCATGTCTGGGAAATATATATGATTATTTTGTGTGTAGCATTGAATGCAACTCAATAACAGCTCGAAAAGCTCGATACATTGCTCTAATAGCATCCTATAACAAAAATTGCAAATCTGTTTAATTTGAAAATTGCATGTTTTTGAATAAAGTTTAACATCAAAAAGAAGAAAAGTTCAAATATTACAAATTGGCAAATTTTCAACTTATTTTTATTTGCATGTCTGGTACTGTACAAATATCATTATTTTGTGTGTAGCAATGAATGCAGCTCAATGACAGCTCGAAAAGATCGATACATTGCTCTTATAGCATCCTAAAACAAAAATTGCAAATTTGTAATATTTGGATTTGCATGTTTTTGTTGTTTAGTGTTTGCGTTTCGCATCTGAATAAAGTTTAACATCAAAAAGAAGCAAAGTTCAAATTTAACAAAATTGCAATTTTTTAAATTTTTATTTCCATGTCTGGGACTGTACAAATATGATTATTTTGTGTGTAGCAATGAATGCAACTCAATGACAGCTCGAAAAGCTCGATACATTGGTCTGATAGCATCCTCAAGAAAAAATTGCAAATTTGTAAAATTTGAAATTTGCATGTTTTTGTCGTTTATTTTTTTACGTTTCGCATCTGAATAAAGTTTACGATCAAACAGACGCAAAGTTCAAATTTTACAAATTTGCAATTTTTGACCTTTTTTTTATTTCCAGTTCTGGGACTGTACAAATATTGATTATTTTGTGTGTAGCATTAAATATAACTCAATGACACCTCGAAAAGCTCGATACATTGCTCTGATAGCATCCTAAAGCAAAAATTGCAAATTTGTAAAATTTGAAATTTGGATGTTTTTGTCGTTTGTTTATTGCGTTTCGCGTCTGAATAAAGTTTATCATCAAAAAGAAGCAAAGTTCAAATTTACAAATTTGCAATTTTTGAACTGTTTTATTTGCTGTCTGGAACTGTACAAATATCATTATGATGTGTGTAGCAATGAATACAACTCAGTGAACGTTCGAAAAGCTCGATACATCGCTTTTATAGCATCGTAAAACGCAAATTGCAAACATTTTTTGCGTTTCGCTTCTGTTTCGCATGTTTTTGTCGTTTATTTTTTTACGTTTCGCATCTGAATAAAGTTTACGATCAAACAGACGCAAAGTTCAAATTTTACAAATTTGCAATTTTTGACCTTTTTTTTATTTCCAGTTCTGGGACTGTACAAATATTGATTATTTTGTGTGTAGCATTAAATTTAACTCAATGACACCCCGAAAAGCTCGATACATTGCTCTGATAGCATCCTAAAGCGAAAATTGCAAATAATGTAAAATTTGAAATTTGGATGTTTTTGTCGTTTGTTTATTGCGTTTCGCGTCTGAATAAAGTTTATCATCAAAAAGAAGCAAAGTTCAAATTTACAAATTTGCAATTTTTGAACTGTTTTATTTGCTGTCTGGAACTGTACAAATATCATTATGATGTGTGTAGCAATGAATACAACTCAATGAACGTTCGAAAAGCTCGATACATCGCTTTTATAGCATCTTAAAACGCAAATTGCAAACATTTTTTGCGTTTCGCTTCTGAATAAAGTTTGCCATCAAAAAGAAGCAAAGTTCAAATTATACAAATTTGCAATTTTTCAACTTTTTTAAATTTGCATGTCTAGGACTGTACAAATATGATAATATCCATGTTTTGGACGCTTATTATTTGTGTTTTCGCATCAGAATGAAGGGTTTTGGCCATTACAAAGTAGTAAAGTTCAAATTTTACAAAGTGGCAATTGTTTAACTCTTTTTTATTTGCATGTCAGGGACTGTACAAATGTGATTATTTTGTGTGTAGCAATGAATGCAACTCAATGACAGATCGAAAATCTCGATACATTGCTCTTATAATATCCAAAAACAAAAATTGCAAATTTGTAAAATTTGAAAATTGCATGTTTTTGACGTTTATTTTTGCGTTTCGCATCTAAATAAAGTTTACCATCAAAAAGAAGCAAAGTTCAAATTTTACAAATTTGCAATTATTTAACATTTTTTAATTTGCATGTCTGGGACTCTACAAATATGATTGATTTATGTGAAGCAATGAATACAACTCAATGACAGCTCGAAAAGCTCGATACATCGCTCTTATAGCATTTTAAAACAAAAATTTCAAATTTGTAAAATTTTTAATTTGCCTGTTTTTGTCGTTTATTTTTTGCGCTTCGCATCTGAATAAAGTTTAATATCAAAAAGAAGCCAAGTTCAAATTTTACAAATTTGCAATTATTTAACTTTTTTTAATTTGCATGTCTGGGACTGTACAAATATGATTATTTTGTGTTTAGCAATGAATGTAACTCAATGACAGCTCGAAAAGCTCGATACATTCATTCCCCTTATAACAGCTCAAAAAACTCGATACATTTATAACAGCTAAAAAAACTCGATACATTCCTCTAATAGCATCCTAAAACAAAAAATGCAAATTTGTAAAATTTGAAATTTGCATGTTTTGTCGTTTATTTTTTGCATTTCGCATCTGAATAAAGTTTACGATCAAACAGAAGCAAAGTTCAAATTTTACAAATAAGCAATTTTTGAACGTTTTTTATTTCCATGTCTGGAACTGTACAAATATGATTATTTTGGGTGTAGCAATGAATGCAACTCAATGACAGATCGAAAAGCTCGATACATTTCTCTGATAGCATCCTAAAACAAAAAGTGCAAATTAGTTATATTTGAAAGTTGCATGTTCTTGTCGTTTATTTTTTGAGTTTCGCATCTGAATAAAGTTTACCATCAAAAAGAAGCAAAGTTCAAATTTTACAAATTTGCAATTATGGAACTTTTTTAATTTGCATGTCTGGGACTGTTACAAATTTGATTATTTTGTATGTAGCAATAAACACTACTCAATGACAGCTCGAAAATCTCGATACATTGCTCTTATAGCATCCTAAAACAAAAAATTGCAAATTTGTAAAATTTGAAATTTGCACGTTTTTTGTCGTTTATTTTTTATGTTTCGCGTCTGAATAAAGTTTACCATCAAAAACGAGCAAAGTTCAAATTTTACAAATTTGCATTTTTTGAACTTTTTTTAATTTTTATGTCTGGGACTGTACAAATATGATTATTTTGTGTGCAGCAATGAATGCAACTCAATGACAGCTCGAAAAGCTCGATACATTGCTCTGATAGCATCCTAAAGCAAAAATTGCAAATTTGTAAAATTAGGAATTTGCATATTTTTGTCGTTTATTTTTTGTGTTTCGCATCTGAATTAAGATTAACATCAAAAAGAAGCAAAGTTCAAATTTTACACATTGGCAATTGCTCTGATAGCATCCTTAAGCAAAAATTGCATATTTGTAAAATTTGAAATTTGGATGTTTTTGTCGTTTGTTTTTTGCGTTTCGCGTCTAAATAAAGTTTATCATCGAAAAGAAGCAAAGTTCAAATTATACAAATTTGCAATTTTTCAAATTTTTTTAATTTGCATGTCTGGAACTGTACAAATATGATAATATCCATGTTTTGGACGCTTATTATTTGTGTTTTCGCATCAGAATGAAGGGTTTTGGCCATTACAAAGGAGTAAAGTTCAAATTTTACAAATTTGCAATTTTTGAACTTTTTTTTATTTGCATGTCTGGGACTGTACAAATGTGATTATTATGTATGTAGCAATAAACACAACTCAATGACAGCTCGAAAATCTCGATATATTGCTCTGATAGCACCCTAAAAAAAAAATTGCAAATTTGTAAAATTTGAAATGTGCACGTTTTTTGTCGTTTATTTTTTGCGTTTCGCGTCTGAATAAAGTTTACCATCAAAAACGAGCAAAGTTCAAATTTTACAAATTTGCAATTTTTGAACTTTTTTTAATTTTCATGTCTGGGACTGTACAAATATGATTATTTTGTGTGCAGCAATGAATGCAACTCAATGACAGCTCGAAAAGCTCGATACATTGCTCTGATAGCACCCTAAAACAAAAATTGCAAATTTGTAAAATTAGGAATTTGCATATTTTTGTCGTTTATTTTTTGTGTTTCGCATCTGAATCTTAATTTTAATTAACATAAAAAAGAAGCAAAGTTCAAATTTTACACATTGGCAATTGCTCTGATAGCATCCTTAAGAAAAAATTGCAAATTTGTAAAATTTGAAATTTGGAATTTTTTGTCGTTTGTTTTTTGCGTTTCGCGTCTGAATAACATCAAAAAGAAGCAAAGTTCAAATTATACAAATTTGCAATTTTTCAACTTTTTTAAATTTGCATGTCTAGGACTGTACAAATATGATAATATCCATTTTTGGACGCTTATTATTTGTGTTTTTGCATCATAATGAAGGGTTTTGGCCATTACAAAGGAGTAAAGTTCAAATTTTACAAATTTGCAATTTTTGAACTTTTTTTTATTTGCGTGTCTGGGACTGTACAAATGTGATTATTTTGTGTGTAGCAATGAATATAACTCAATGACAGCTCGAAAAGCTCGAAATTTTACACATTGGCAATTTTTTAACTTTTTTATTTTCCTGTCTGAGACTGAACAAATATGATTATTTGGTGAGTAGCATTGAATGCAACTCAATGACAGCTTTGAAAGCTCGATACATTAATCTGATAGCAACCAAAAACAAAAATTGCAAATGTGTAATATTTTAAATTTACATGTTTTTGAGACATTTACAAATTTGCAATTTTTGAACTTTTTTATTTGCATGTCTGAAACTGTACAAATATCATTATTGTGTGTGTAGCAATGAATGCAACTCAATGACAGCTCGAAAAGATCGATACATTGCTCTTATAGCATCCTAAAACAAAAACGTTTTCACGTTTTTTAATTTGCATGTCTGGGACTGTACAAATATGATTATTTTGTGTTTAGCAATGAATGTAACTCAATGACAGCTCGAAAAGCTCGATACATTCATTCCCCTTATAACAGCTAAAAAAACTCGATACATTTATAACAGCTCAAAAAACTCGATACATTCCTCTAATAGCATCAATCGAAAAGCTCGATACATTTCTCTGATAGTATCCTAAAACAAAAAGTGCAAATTTGTTATATTTGAAAGTTGCATGTTTTTGTCGTTTATTTTTTTGAGTTTCGCATCTGAATAAAGTTTACCATCAAAAAGAAGCAAAGTTCAAATTTTACAAATTTGCAATTATTGAACTTTTTTATTTTCATGTCTGGGACTGTACCAATATGATTATTTTGTGAGTAGCAACTCAATGACAGCTCGGAAAGCTCGATACATTACTCTGATAGCAACCAAAAACAAAAATTGCAAATGTGTAAAATTTTAAATGTACATGTTTTTGAGACATTTACAAATTAGAAATTATTGAACTTTTTTTATTTGCATGTCTGAAACTGTACAAATAACCTTATTTTGTGTGCAACAACTCAATGAACGTTCGAAAAACTCGATACATCGCTTTTATAGCATCGTAAAACGAAAATAGCATTTTTTTTTTCGTTTCGCATCTGAATAAAGTTTACCATAAAAAAAAGCAAAGTTCAAATTTTACAAATTTGCAATTATTGAACTTTTTTAATTTGCATGTCTGGGAATGTACAAATATGATTATATTGTGTATAGCATTGAATGCAACTCAATGACAGCTCGAAAAGCTCGATACATTGCTTAAATAGCATCCTAAAACAAAAATTGCAAATCTGTAAAATTTGAAAATTGCATGTTTTTTTAATAAAGTTTAACATGAAAAAGAAGCAAAGTTCAAATTTTACAAATTGGCGATTTTTGAACTTTTTTATTTGCATGTCTGGGACTGTACATATATGATAATTTTGTGTGTAGAAATGAATGCAACTCAATGACAGCTCCAAAACATCGATACATTGCTCTTATTGCATCATAAAACAAAAATTGCAAATTTGTAAAATTTAAAATTTGCTTGTTTTTGACGTTTATTTTTTACGTTTCCCATCTGAAAAAAGTTTACCATCAAACAGAAGCAAAGTTCAAATTTTACAAATAAGCAATTTTTGATTTTTTTCAAGGTGCATGTCTGGGACTGTACAAATTTGATTATTTTGTGTGTAGCAATGAATGCAACTCAATGACAGCTCAAAAACTCGAACATTCCTCTATTAGAACAATACTAAAACATCCTAAAACAAAAATTGCAAATTTGTAAAATTTGAAATTTCCATGTTTTTGACATTTATTTTTAGCGTTTCGCATCTGAAAAAAAAGTTTACCATCAAACAGAAGCAAAGTTCAAATTTTACAAATTGGCAATTTTTCAAATTTTTTTTATTTCCATGGTGGGTCTGTACAAATATGATTATTTTGTATGTAGCAATGAATGCAACTGAATGACAGCTCGAAAAGCTCAATACATTGCTCTTATAGCATCCTAAAACAAAAATTGCAAATTTGTAAAATTTAAAATTTGCATGTATTTGACATTTATTTTTTGCGTTTAGCAACTGAATAAAGTTAACCATGAAAAAGAAGCAAAGTTTAAATTTTACAAATTTGCAATTTTTCAAAAAAAAATTATTTCCATGTCTGGGACTGTACAAATATGATGATTTTGTGTGTAGCAATTAATGCAACTCAATGACAGCTCGAAAAGCTTGATACATTGCTCTTATAGCATCCTAAACCAAAAATTGCAAATTTGTAAAATTTGAAATTTGCATGTTTTGTCGTTCATGTTTTGCGTTTCGCATCTGAATAAAGTTTACCATCAAAAACGAGCAAAGTCAAATTTTACAAATTTGCAATTTTTCAACTTTTTTTAATTTGCATTTCTGGGACTGTACAAATATGATTATTTAGTGTGCAGAAATGTATCCAACTCAATGACAGCTCAAAAAACTCGATACATTTCTTTGATAGCATTCTAAAACAAAAATTGCAAATTTATAATATTTGGAATTTGCATGTTTTTGTCGTTTATTTTTTTGCGTTTCGAATCTGAATAAAGTTTAACATCAAAAAGAAGCAAATTTGCAATTATTGAACTTTTTTTTAATTTGCATGTCTGGGACTGTACAAATATGATTATATTGTGTGTAGCATTGAATGCAACTCAATGACAGCTCGAAACGCTCGATACATTGCTTTAATAGCATCCTAAAACAAAAAATTGCAAATCTGTAAAATTTGAAAATTGCATGTTTTTGAATTAAGTTTAACATCAAAAAGAAGCAAAGTTCAAATTTTACAAATTGGCAATTTTTGAACTTTTTTTATTTCCATGTCTGGGACTGTACATATATGATTATTTTGTGTGTATAATGAATGCAACTCAATGACAGCTCCAAAAGCTCGACACATTGCTCTTATTGCATCCTAAAACAAAAATTGCAAATTTGTAAAATTTAAAATTTGTTTGCTTTTGACGTTTATTTTTTACGTTTCCCATTTGAAAAAAGTTTACCATCAAACAGAAGCAAAGTTCAAATTTTACAAATAAGCAATTTTTGAACTTTGTTTAATGTGCATGTCTGGGACTGTACAAATATGATCATTTTGTGTGTAGCAATGAATGCAACTCAATGACAGCTCAAAAACTCGAACATTCCTTTATTAGAACAATACTAAAACATCCTAAAACAAAAATTGCAAATTTGTAAAATTTGAAATTTGCATGTTTTTGACATTTATTTTTAGCGTTTCGCATCTGAAAAAAGTTTACCATCAAACAGAAGCAAAGTTCAAATTTTACAAATTTGCAATTTTTCAATTTTTTTTATTTCCATGGTGGGTCTGTACAAATATGATTATTTTGTGTGTAGCAATGAATGCAACTCAATGACAGCTCGGAAAGCTCGATACATTACTCTGATAGCAACCAAAAACAAAAATTGCAAATGTGTAATATTTTAAATGTACATGTTTTTGAGACATTTACAAATTTGCAATTTTTGAACTTTTTTTATTTGCATGTCTGAAACTGTACAAATAACCTTATTGTGTGTGCAGCAATGAATACAACTCAATAAACGTTCGAAAAGCTCGATACATCGCTTTTATAGAGTCGTAAAACGAAAAATGCAAATATTTTTTTGCGTTTCGCATCTGAATAGGGGGGTACACAACCCACGTCTCTTTAGACGAAGTGACGGCTATGGTAAATTCACAGGGGCCAATTGTAACGAGCATTCGCAAATTTCCCGTGAAACGTTCTCGCGACAGAGTTATAGTCCGACTCAACGTTGAAGCCGATCATTCTGCAGACAAGGTGATGCAAGAGGAATTCTGGCCGCATGGTATTACTTGCCGACCATGGATGTCACGCGAGGCATTGAGAAAACAACGAGTAACAACCACCGATCCGGGACAACCCGAAGAACCCGCGATCTACCACCACGCTTCAAGTGCTCCAACAAGCATGTCGGCTTCGAATCACGTGACTCCATGTGGTCGCAGCGTTACTACGGTGTAAATCGCTCTGACTCTTCTGCAGTTGAATCGGAATCAGTGAATATTGACTAATATCGTCATCTTGTGTCATATCAGCTATTTGTCATGGTAATGTTTGTATTACTTTGCAATCTCTTATTGATAATTATGAAACTCATGACATGGGATGTAACGGGGCTGATTTCAAGCTCCTCATATTTGTTTGACTCTTTAAATACTCATAATATTGACTTCTGTGGTATATCAGAACATTTTCTGTATCCACATAATATGCATTTTATTGATTCTTTGTCATCTGATTACCGCTCGCACTGCGTTTGTGACCGTGCGCTCCTAGTCCCAGGCGCGCGGAGGGTAGGAACTGGGGGCGTGGCGCTGATGTGGCACAAACGATGGGACAGCTGTGTGGTTCCTCTTCCCATTGAAGATGACAGGATAGTCGGGGTCCAATTTCAGACATCACCGGGACAATTCATTTTCATGTATATTTGCCGTGTGTCAATCACTCAGCTGATATATTTAGAAACTATATTGATAAATTGTATGACATATGGAACTCTTACACGATCAATGGAACTGTATTATTGCTTGGTGACTTTAACGCAAAGTATGATGCTCAAAGTCCGCGATCTAGAGACTCACTTCTGTATAGGTTTTTTACTAACAAATGCAGTGGGGCCAGTGCAACATATGTATCATATAAGGGCAATTGTCAGTCGATTATTGACTTTGTTTGTGTGCCTGTTGAAATATTTGACTGTGTAAGTAATTGTATTGTTATAGATGATGATTGTATGAATGTCTCCAGACATAGACCTATCATTTGCTCGATCGATGTACTCACTCGTAAAACTGATGCATGTGATAATACGATAATGTCTGTTAATTGGCGTTAATGCAATGACACTCACTTTAATGAGTATAATAGATTATTAATGTATGATTGTGATATTCACGATTTAGCGCATTTTGACCAGAAACAAAAAGACTGTATAGACGCTGCATATGTGCGGGTGTGTGAAAGACTTACCAGCTATGCAAACGCTACACTTCCGCAGAAAGAAATATGTTTCCGATCTAAAGCCATACTGGAACTCGGAACTCACTGCGGCCCACGACAGTATGTCCCTGGTAAGAAGAGAGTGGTGTCGTCAAGGTCGGCCACGTGACGCCACAGGCCAAGCCTTTTCTGCGTATAAAACTGCTAAAAGAGAATTTCGCCGTCTGCATAGAAAATGTCTTAATATCTATTTGTCAAACTTAAATAACGAAATTGATCGAATGGCCGAAGTCGACTCGCACAAGTTCTGGAAGATGGTAAACGCCCGCAGGAACCGTAACCGCTCTAGTCTTAGCTCGGGTATCAAATTTGATGGTACAACGGTGAGGGACCGAGACAGTATCTCAGACGGCTGGTACCACTATTTCCGGGAGTTGTTTCAGCCCCATCACGACCCTGATGATGTTCATAGCAGTGATACTTGGGAAAAGCACGTCTCATCGGAACTCGATTTTATTGTGACGAATATAAAGCCAGACCCCGAAGTCCGTGTACTCCCAGAAACCGTAGATCACATAATATCTACGTGTCCGAAGAGAAAAGCTGGTGGATATGACAATCTCCAGTATGAACATCTAATAAATGCAAAACATGTGATATCCCCAGTGCTTGCGAACATCTATACCTGGATGCTACGTACCGGACACGTCCCAGACAGCATGAAGCGTGGCGTCATCATTACTATGCATGCACAAAGGGGGGAACAAACGTCGTGACTTGCCGGATAATTTTCGTGCCATAACTCTCACTTCCGTCTTATTAAAATTGTACGAATCAGTCCTATTGACAAGGTCAAAAGTAAATATAATGACGAATATAAATAAACAACAAGGTGGCTTCCAAGACGGATTACCCTGCCTAATGACTTCCTTTATTCTGCGTGAATCTGTGTATTTTGCACGAGAGTCCAACTCCAAGCTATATGCATGCTTTATGGATGGCAGAAAGGCCTTCGACACCGTTTGGCACCGCGGGATGCTCTACAAGCTGTATACAGAAACAGACATTGACAGCACAAGCTTTCTTGCATTCTGTGCTATATACACGAACATGTCTAGCTGTATCCGGTATCAGGGGAATCACTCAGAGTGGTTCGACGTCCTTCAGGGCACGAGGCAAGGTGGACGCAGCTCCCCGTTGCTCTACTTACTCTACATCAACGGGCTTATCAGTACCTTAGAGAAATCTGGGGCTGGTATCTGTGTGTACAATATTCGGGTCAGCTCACCTACAGTCGCCGACGACATGCTGTTGCTGTCATACTCTGTTCATGGATTAAATGCAATGCTTGAAATCTGTAGCAACTATTCAAAACAGTGGCAGTACCAATATAACTCGAGCAAATGTGCAGTCGTTGTTTTTAATGAACGCTTGAAGGGAGAGACAAACCGAATTTTCAAACTCGGTACTCACACAATCAAAGAGGCATCTTCCTACGTTCACCTCGGTTTGAAGTGCGACCCGTTTCTACGTTCTACGTTCTACAGGAATGGTTGATGACGCGTGCAACAAGCTTCGGGGGACATATCTGAGGTATCGTTAATAGGGGAATATCTCCCCTTGCACTCAATCCATCAACATCTATAAAAGTTTATAACTCTGCTGTGATACCTAAAGCATTATATGGCTGTGAACTGTGGACTTCAATAAGTGCAGACGACATAATTAAGCTAGAACGCTCTCATAGGTTTTGCCTAAAACACATACAGGGTCTGCCACGAAACACTGCAACTAACTTTACTTTATGTGCTATCCATGCCGTGCCTATGGAGACAATAGTTGATTACAGAAAGCTGGTTTTTTCTAGAACAACTCTGTAACCTGCCAAATACATACGTGGCCAAACATTTGTTCAACAGCAGACTCTTGTATTATGAAAACTTTGACAAACAGCACCATGGTTTTATTCCTGACATACATGCGATATTATGCAAGTACGAACTACACCACATCCTGGATCAATACATTGCAGAGCCTGTTCCCGGTGAAAACTGTGTGGAAAACCATGCTCCGCCGACACGGTACACAAAAAAGGAATGTAAATCTGTTTCAAGAGTGTTCAGAAAAGTACCCCTTTCTTGGCTCAACAATATTACAGTCTGACGGAGTGTGTGGTTTATGGACTATCGCCAGAAATAATCCTGAACTTTCCTCTCTATGTAGTAAGACAATGCGAGTAATTGGGCGACTTACTATGCCCGCGTATATAAATACATGTGCACTTTGTAATGGAGTGAATTTGAATATAGTGCACCATCGTATTCTGCTCTGTAATATGAATTCTAACATTCGTGACCAGTTATGGAATACCATAATAGACACACACGGACTTGGTGCTTTCAACCAGATGTGTCGCTCTAGTCTTTCTGAGCAGTGCAATTATATACTCCGGATGTTTCTTAATATAAATTATGACAACCTCAATCATACAAAACTTTCATCACTAGTCTGCAAAATGATTTTTACAGTAGGGGACTTACTTAATAATTATATTGCGATTACATTAACTTATATATAGTATATACAGTACATTTAAATAGTTTGTTTGTTTTTTCAGCCAGGAATTGTCTGTCTAGCAATTTCGTGTTTCGGTGCTAGGCTACAGATATCCTGGGAATATATCTAACGTTATATAATGATCGTGATATCACGATACTCCTAGCTCCCTGTCTAAAATTTCGCTTTTGCCTCCTAGATGGGACAACTTGGAGACTCTTCTACGTAACATAACACAGTTTTACTAAATAATATTGTTTATAAAGTTCTCTTTTTTGCTGATGTTGATATTAACATCCATATATATCGTTTATGTTTGTATCTATCTAACCATTGTTTATATATAGTTATATTGTGTTTTGATCTTCGTGTCTTGTATATGGAGGAATAAAAGTATATATGGGATCTGAATAAAGTTTACCATCAAAAAGAAGCAAAGTTCAAATTTTACAAATTTGCAATTATTGAACTTTTTTTAATTTGCATGTCTGGGACTGTACAAATATGATTATTTTGTGTGTAGCATTGAATGCAACTCAATGACAGCTCGAAAAGCTCGATACATTGCTTTAATAGCATCCTAAAACAAAAATTGCAAATCTGTAAAATTTGAAAATTGCATGTTTTTGAATAAAGTTTAACATCAAAAAGAAGTCCCCTTTTCTGTTTTTGTGCCCTGTATAATCACCGGTTTATTTTTATTCTGTTCCAAATCTACCGGCATTGTTTCGTCTGCAATTTGAATAATTTCATCGCTCTCCACCGTCTTCTTCTTGATCAGCGGGACGAAGTGGTTTGGAGTGAATTTGTTGGTAGATTGTGGAACAGCCGACGATGACCACATTAACTTCAACTCTGGGCCAGAGCGGCGTTCTACATCCCGTCCTAAAACGCGCCTGGTGAAAACCTCTGAGGTATATTCAGAACACTTGTGGGGGGTAATAAGAAAGGATACTTGTTTTCAGTGCTGCGCTCAGCGCATACATATGTGCAAGATCTCCATATTCAAAGTTAAAGCTTCAAACAAGATCTTTGAGTAATCGCTCATGAGAATTCTTGTGTCATTAAGAAAGTTGTATTTTTTGCCAGTGTCGTAATAATGTCTGTGTTGTATAAGCTCTAAAGCAGCAAACAGTCGTAATAGGACATGATGGTCTTGACACCCGGAAATAGCATAGGATAGTGTTCTATATAGACAGTTCCCATCACCGATAATTTGAACCGGATCGTAGACAGTTGTCATTGGAGGATGGTACATCTTTAAAATCGTTATTGAGATGTAGTCGATTTGGTGGTGATCTGGTATGTGTCGGGGAATGGTCACCCCATACTGACTTAATAGTTTAGCTTCCGATGAAGCTTGATTCAGTAATTGTTTTTCGTCATTCATTTTCTCTTTAAGCCTAAAATATAATGTACACGTTATTATACCTATTGAATACACTGTGAACTTAATAAAAAGTTTACAGCGGTGATGTGGCTCCATTCTCGTTTTTTTTTTAATGTACACAATTTAGCTATAAGAGAAATCAGGTATTTTAGCAGTATATAATTTTCCAGAACAGGAGCCACGGGGCCTGTGTATTGAGCTGATAAGATACGGATCAACACAGCAGGTTGCTAATACACAGTGTAGACTTCCCCTGTTTTAGTATACTAATTGTTATTTGCCTGATATAAATGAAGTGTATTTATTCGGGTCTACCGACGTTATGTTAACAATCGTTTAAAGTGAAAATGTCAAATTATTCATTATTCTCAGATTTTTAACTCATTTGAATTGTGACATTTATTATTCCTATAATCAGTATGCATCACGCAAACATGCACTTTTATGATTAAAATCTATTTTTATAAATTGAATTAATAGATGCTGCTTGGTGACGTTTATTAAATTTCTTTCATCGCTTAAATATTTTACAAAAATACACCTGTGTTTCTATCTTAAAAAATCTGCAAACAACGCATTTTTTATCAATGTATCTTTTTTATCAAACACTTGTTTATATCTATTTCATACATTTTATTCAAAATTAGCAGTCAAACGTTTTTTAAAATGTCAATACGGGTATAATAACACTCGCATTATTGACTCGTATATTTGCATCTGGAATACGCCCTTTTTATGACACTAACTGATTGTTGTGAAACGCATTATCTATTTCATGTGTTGAGAGTATACCATAAATGATTAACACGTCTGCAATTACCAATTACTGAGTGCGACAATCGTTATTGTTGTAGACAATATCGGTATATGTTTGCATCTCGAGGACGCCCATCTTGTTTCAGGTTAATTATTTCACTAATTGATAATTGATGTGTTAGTTAACAATGAAAAACAAGAAATATTGCCGTTTATGGCCTCATCATTTGTATATCTTATATTGTATCATAATCTTTAATGAACATGAAATACTTATTAAAGCGAGATTATACGATTTTTATTAAAATTAAATGATTCATTAATGTTAGTACAGCAATTTTTACAATTGATTAAATTATGGAACACGGAAAATGTGTTCATCTTGAGAAATTTCGTTTTTCTACTACTTGTGGAATCAATTATCTATAATCGTATTATACATTTTGTAAAAGTGTAGAATAAATTTAATAGACTTACCGCAACAGAGCGGATGTGGCATCATAATCCAATCCATTTTTAAATGCACATTTGACACAAATGAAATTTAAACTTTTGTTTGACCATGATATTAAGTCATTGTCTGTAAGATAAGTACAACCGGCATGAGCCCATTTTTTACATCCCGTACAGAGGATAGTACCGTTTTGGTACTCTTCCTCACATACAGAACACGGGTATTGCGCCATGCTTTACGATCATATTTTGGGGAATCGGACATTTTATATGGGTAATCATTGAAGATGAGCAATAAATGAGTAAAGGCGATTGAAAAAAATCCGACTTTTATTACATTCGAAGGACAATCATCAAACAAATCGAAATTCTTTATTGGCCAATTAGATATTGTATTCAATAAACACTCAAAATAATAATTTATTCTAATTAGTCAAAATCAGCATATGAGTAAAAATAATTAAAAAACATCCCACTTTCATTTATTCAAAAGGACAATCAGCAAACAAATCGGAACTCTTTTATAGCCAATTATCTATTATATTCAATCAGACGTAGTGTCAAAAACTTGTGAATAGCGGATTAAAGACGCGTGAAAATTATAAAGGTGGTCGAAAAATCTGCGAACTGTAAAAAACGCAAAACAATTGCTAGAAACTCGGCCAGTTGGTCTGTGATTAGTGGAATTCGGTAACAGCCCGGCGTCATGTGAAGAACCCGTATCTAATCGATACCAACGATCATTTTAATGTGGAATTCGGTTGTAATTCGGTAAAAAGTGTAATTCGGTTGTAATTCGGTGAAAAGTGGAATTCGGTGTTTCCATGGACCGCAATTTTTGAACTTTTTTTATTGCCATGGGTGGGACTGTACAAATATGATTATTTTGTGTGTACAAATGAATGCAACTTAATGACAGCTTGTAAAGCTCAATAGATTGCTCTTATTGCATCCTATAACAAAATTGCAAATTTGTAAAATTGCATGTTTTTGTCGTTTATTGTTTGTGTATCGCATCTGAATAAAGTTTACCATCAAAAAGAAGCAAAGTTCAAATTTTACAATTATTGAACTTTTTTTAACTTGCATGCCAGGGACTGTACAAATATAATTGTGTTGTGTGTAGCATTGAATGCAACTCAATGACAGCTCGAAAAGCTCGATACATTGCTCTTATAGCATCCTAAAACAAAAATTGCAAATTTGAACTTTGCATGTTTTTGTCGTTTATTTTTTTGCGTATCGCATCTGAATAAAGTTTACCATCAAAAAGAAGCAAAGTTCAAATTTTACAATTTTACAATTATTGAACTTTTTTTAATTTGCATGTCAGGGACTGTACAAATATAATTGTGTTGTGTGAAGCATTGAATGCAACTCAATGACAGCTCGAAAAGCTCGATACATTCCTCTAATAGCATCCTAAAACAAAATTGCAAATTTGAACTTTGCATGTTTTTGTCGTTTATTTTTTGCGTTTCGCATCTGAATAAAGTTTACCATCAAAAAGAAGCAAAGTTTAAATTTTACAAATTTGCAATTTTTAAACTTTTTTTATTTCCATATATGATTATTTTGTGTGTTGCAATGAATGCAACTCAATGACAGCTCGAAAAGCTCGATACATTGCTCTTATAGCATCCTTAAACAAAAATTGCAAATTTGTGATATTTTAAATTTGCATGCTTTTGACATTTATTTTTTGCGTTTCGCATCTGAATAAAGTTTACCATCAAAAACGAGAAAAAATCAAATTTCACAAATTTGCAATTTTTCAACTTTTTTTAATTTCCATGTCTGGGACTGTACAAATATGATTATTGTGTGTGCAGCAATGAATGCAACTCAATGATATCTCGAAAAGCTCGATACATTGCTTTGATAGCATCCTAAAACAAAAATTGCAAATTTGTAAAATTTGAAATTTCCATGTTTTTGACATTTATTTTTAGCGTTTCGCATCTGAAAAAAAGTTTACCATCAAACAGAAGCAAAGTTCAAATTTTACAAATTGGCAATTTTTCAAAAATTTTTTATTTCCATGGTGGGTCTGTACAAATATGATTATTTTGTATGTAGCAATGAATGCAACTGAATGACAGCTCGAAAAGCTCAATACATTGCTCTTATAGCATCCTAAAACAAAAATTGCAAATTTGTAAAATTTAAAATTTGCATGTATTTGACATTTATTTTTTGCGTTTAGCAACTGAATAAAGTTAACCATGAAAAAGAAGCAAAGTTTAAATTTTACAAATTTGCAATTTTTCAAAAAAAAAATATTTCCATGTCTGGGACTGTACAAATATGATGATTTTGTGTGTAGCAATTAATGCAACTCAATGACAGCTCGAAAAGCTTGATACATTGCTCTTATAGCATCCTAAACCAAAAATTGCAAATTTGTAAAATTTGAAATTTGCATGTTTTGTCGTTCATGTTTTGCGTTTCGCATCTGAATAAAGTTTACCATCAAAAACGAGCAAAGTCAAATTTTACAAATTTGCAATTTTTCAACTTTTTTTAATTTGCATTTCTGGGACTGTACAAATATGATTATTTAGTGTGCAGCAATGTATCCAACTCAATGACAGCTCAAAAAACTCGATACATTTCTTTGATAGCATTCTAAAACAAAAATTGCAAATTTATAATATTTGGAATTTGCATGTTTTTGTCGTTTATTTTTTTTGCGTTTCGAATCTGAATAAAGTTTAACATCAAAAAGAAGCAAATTTGCAATTATTGAACTTTTTTTTAATTTGCATGTCTGGGACTGTACAAATATGATTATATTGTGTGTAGCATTGAATGCAACTCAATGACAGCTCGAAACGCTCGATACATTGCTTTAATAGCATCCTAAAACAAAAAATTGCAAATCTGTAAAATTTGAAAATTGCATGTTTTTGAATTAAGTTTAACATCAATTTGAAGCAAAGTTCAAATTTTACAAATTGGCAATTTTTGAACTTTTTTTATTTCCATGTCTGGGACTGTACATATATGATTATTTTGTGTGTATAATGAATGCAACTCAATGACAGCTCCAAAAGCTCGACACATTGCTCTTATTGCATCCTAAAACAAAAATTGCAAATTTGTAAAATTTAAAATTTGTTTGTTTTTGACGTTTATTTTTTACGTTTCCCATCTGAAAAAAGTTTACCATCAAACAGAAGCAAAGTTCAAATTTTACAAATAAGCAATAGCAGGGGAATCACTCAGAGTGGTTCGACGTCCTTCAGGGCACGAGGCAAGGTGGACGCAGCTCCCCGTTGCTCTACTTACTCTACATCAACGGGCTTATCAGTACCTTAGAGAAATCTGGGGCTGGTATCTGTGTGTACAATATTCGGGTCAGCTCACCTACAGTCGCCGACGACATGCTGTTGCTGTCATACTCTGTTCATGGATTAAATGCAATGCTTGAAATCTGTAGCAACTATTCAAAACAGTGGCAGTACCAATATAACTCGAGCAAATGTGCAGTCGTTGTTTTTAATGAACGCTTGAAGGGAGAGACAAACCGAATTTTCAAACTCGGTACTCACACAATCAAAGAGGCATCTTCCTACGTTCACCTCGGTTTGAAGTGCGACCCGTTTCTACGTTCTACGTTCTACAGGAATGGTTGATGACGCGTGCAACAAGCTTCGGGGGACATATCTGGGTATCGTTAATAGGGGAATATCTCCCCTTGCACTCAATCCATCAACATCTATAAAAGTTTATAACTCTGCTGTGATACCTAAAGCATTATATGGCTGTGAACTGTGGACTTCAATAAGTGCAGACGACATAATTAAGCTAGAACGCTCTCATAGGTTTTGCCTAAAACACATACAGGGTCTGCCACGAAACACTGCAACTAACTTTACTTTATGTGCTATCCATGCCGTGCCTATGGAGACAATAGTTGATTACAGAAAGCTGGTTTTTTCTAGAACAACTCTGTAACCTGCCAAATACATACGTGGCCAAACATTTGTTCAACAGCAGACTCTTGTATTATGAAAACTTTGACAAACAGCACCATGGTTTTATTCCTGACATACATGCGATATTATGCAAGTACGAACTACACCACATCCTGTTCCCGGTGAAAACTGTGTGGAAAACCATGCTCCGCCGACACGGTACACAAAAAAGGAATGTAAATCTGTTTCAAGAGTGTTCAGAAAAGTACCCCTTTCTTGGCTCAACAATATTACAGTCTGACGGAGTGTGTGGTTTATGGACTATCGCCAGAAATAATCCTGAACTTTCCTCTCTATGTAGTAAGACAATGCGAGTAATTGGGCGACTTACTATGCCCGCGTATATAAATACATGTGCACTTTGTAATGGAGTGAATTTGAATATAGTGCACCATCGTATTCTGCTCTGTAATATGAATTCTAACATTCGTGACCAGTTATGGAATACCATAATAGACACACACGGACTTGGTGCTTTCAACCAGATGTGTCGCTCTAGTCTTTCTGAGCAGTGCAATTATATACTCCGGATGTTTCTTAATATAAATTATGACAACCTCAATCATACAAAACTTTCATCACTAGTCTGCAAAATGATTTTACAGTAGGGGACTTACTTAATAATTATATTGCGATTACATTAACTTATATATAGTATATACAGTACATTTAAATAGTTTGTTTGTTTTTTCAGCCAGGAATTGTCTGTCTAGCAATTTCGTGTTTCGGTGCTAGGCTACAGATATCCTGGGAATATATCTAACGTTATATAATGATCGTGATATCACGATACTCCTAGCTCCCTGTCTAAAATTTCGCTTTTGCCTCCTAGATGGGACAACTTGGAGACTCTTCTACGTAACATAACACAGTTTTACTAAATAATATTCTTTATAAAGTTCTCTTTTTTGCTGATGTTGATATTAACATCCATATATATCGTTTATGTTTGTATCTATCTAACCATTGTTTATATATAGTTATATTGTGTTTTGATCTTCGTGTCTTGTATATGGAGGAATAAAAGTATATATGGGATCTGAATAAAGTTTACCATCAAAAAGAAGCAAAGTTCAAATTTTACAAATTTGCAATTATTGAACTTTTTTTAATTTGCATGTCTGGGACTGTACAAATATGATTATTTTGTGTGTAGCATTGAATGCAACTCAATGACAGCTCGAAAAGCTCGATACATTGCTTTAATAGCATCCTAAAACAAAAATTGCAAATCTGTAAAATTTGAAAATTGCATGTTTTTGAATAAAGTTTAACATCAAAAAGAAGTCCCCTTTTCTGTTTTTGTGCCCTGTATAATCACCGGTTTATTTTTATTCTGTTCCAAATCTACCGGCATTGTTTCGTCTGCAATTTGAATAATTTCATCGCTCTCCACCGTCTTCTTCTTGATCAGCGGGACGAAGTGGTTTGGAGTGAATTTGTTGGTAGATTGTGGAACAGCCGACGATGACCACATTAACTTCAACTCTGGGCCAGAGCGGCGTTCTACATCCCGTCCTAAAACGCGCCTGGTGAAAACCTCTGAGGTATATTCAGAACACTTGTGGGGGGTAATAAGAAAGGATACTTGTTTTCAGTGCTGCGCTCAGCGCATACATATGTGCAAGATCTCCATATTCAAAGTTAAAGCTTCAAACAAGATCTTTGAGTAATCGCTCATGAGAATTCTTGTGTCATTAAGAAAGTTGTATTTTTTGCCAGTGTCGTAATAATGTCTGTGTTGTATAAGCTCTAAAGCAGCAAACAGTCGTAATAGGACATGATGGTCTTGACACCCGGAAATAGCATAGGATAGTGTTCTATATAGACAGTTCCCATCACCGATAATTTGAACCGGATCGTAGACAGTTGTCATTGGAGGATGGTACATCTTTAAAATCGTTATTGAGATGTAGTCGATTTGGTGGTGATCTGGTATGTGTCGGGGAATGGTCACCCCATACTGACTTAATAGTTTAGCTTCCGATGAAGCTTGATTCAGTAATTGTTTTTCGTCATTCATTTTCTCTTTAAGCCTAAAATATAATGTACACGTTATTATACCTATTGAATACACTGTGAACTTAATAAAAAGTTTACAGCGGTGATGTGGCTCCATTCTCGTTTTTTTTTTTAATGTACACAATTTAGCTATAAGAGAAATCAGGTATTTTAGCAGTATATAATTTTCCAGAACAGGAGCCACGGGGCCTGTGTATTGAGCTGATAAGATACGGATCAACACAGCAGGTTGCTAATACACAGTGTAGACTTCCCCTGTTTTAGTATACTAATTGTTATTTGCCTGATATAAATGAAGTGTATTTATTCGGGTCTACCGACGTTATGTTAACAATCGTTTAAAGTGAAAATGTCAAATTATTCATTATTCTCAGATTTTTAACTCATTTGAATTGTGACATTTATTATTCCTATAATCAGTATGCATCACGCAAACATGCACTTTTATGATTAAAATCTATTTTTATAAAATTGAATTAATAGATGCTGCTTGGTGACGTTTATTAAAATTTCTTTCATCGCTTAAATATTTTACAAAAAATACACCTGTGTTTCTATCTTAAAAAATCTGCAAACAACGCATTTTTTATCAATGTATCTTTTTTATCAAACACTTGTTTATATCTATTTCATACATTTTATTCAAAATTAGCAGTCAAACGTTTTTTAAAATGTCAATACGGGTATAATAACACTCGCATTATTGACTCGTATATTTGCATCTGGAATACGCCCTTTTTATGACACTAACTGATTGTTGTGAAACGCATTATCTATTTCATGTGTTGAGAGTATACCATAAATGATTAACACGTCTGCAATTACCAATTACTGAGTGCGACAATCGTTATTGTTGTAGACAATATCGGTATATGTTTGCATCTCGAGGACGCCCATCTTGTTTCAGGTTAATTATTTCACTAATTGATAATTGATGTGTTAGTTAACAATGAAAAACAAGAAATATTGCCGTTTATGGCCTCATCATTTGTATATCTTATATTGTATCATAATCTTTAATGAACATGAAATACTTATTAAAGCGAGATTATACGATTTTTATTAAAATTAAATGATTCATTAATGTTAGTACAGCAATTTTTACAATTGATTAAATTATGGAACACGGAAAATGTGTTCATCTTGAGAAATTTCGTTTTTCTACTACTTGTGGAATCAATTATCTATAATCGTATTATACATTTTGTAAAAGTGTAGAATAAATTTAATAGACTTACCGCAACAGAGCGGATGTGGCATCATAATCCAATCCATTTTTAAATGCACATTTGACACAAATGAAATTTAAACTTTTGTTTGACCATGATATTAAGTCATTGTCTGTAAGATAAGTACAACCGGCATGAGCCCATTTTTTACATCCCGTACAGAGGATAGTACCGTTTTGGTACTCTTCCTCACATACAGAACACGGGTATTGCGCCATGCTTTACGATCATATTTTGGGGAATCGGACATTTTATATGGGTAATCATTGAAGATGAGCAATAAATGAGTAAAGGCGATTGAAAAAAATCCGACTTTATTACATTCGAAGGACAATCATCAAACAAATCGAAATTCTTTATTGGCCAATTAGATATTGTATTCAATAAACACTCAAAATAATAATTTATTCTAATTAGTCAAAATCAGCATATGAGTAAAAATAATTAAAAAACATCCCACTTTCATTTATTCAAAAGGACAATCAGCAAACAAATCGGAACTCTTTTATAGCCAATTATCTATTATATTCAATCAGACGTAGTGTCAAAAACTTGTGAATAGCGGATTAAAGACGCGTGAAAATTATAAAGGTGGTCGAAAAATCTGCGAACTGTAAAAAACGCAAAACAATTGCTAGAAACTCGGCCAGTTGGTCTGTGATTAGTGGAATTCGGTAACAGCCCGGCGTCATGTGAAGAACCCGTATCTAATCGATACCAACGATCATTTTAATGTGGAATTCGGTTGTAATTCGGTAAAAAGTGTAATTCGGTTGTAATTCGGTGAAAAGTGGAATTCGGTGTTTCCATGGACCGCAATTTTTGAACTTTTTTTATTGCCATGGGTGGGACTGTACAAATATGATTATTTTGTGTGTACAAATGAATGCAACTTAATGACAGCTTGTAAAGCTCAATAGATTGCTCTTATTGCATCCTATAACAAAAATTGCAAATTTGTAAAATTGCATGTTTTTGTCGTTTATTGTTTGTGTATCGCATCTGAATAAAGTTTACCATCAAAAAGAAGCAAAGTTCAAATTTTACAATTATTGAACTTTTTTTAACTTGCATGCCAGGGACTGTACAAATATAATTGTGTTGTGTGTAGCATTGAATGCAACTCAATGACAGCTCGAAAAGCTCGATACATTGCTCTTATAGCATCCTAAAACAAAAATTGCAAATTTGAACTTTGCATGTTTTTGTCGTTTATTTTTTTGCGTATCGCATCTGAATAAAGTTTACCATCAAAAAGAAGCAAAGTTCAAATTTTACAATTTTACAATTATTGAACTTTTTTTAATTTGCATGTCAGGGACTGTACAAATATAATTGTGTTGTGTGAAGCATTGAATGCAACTCAATGACAGCTCGAAAAGCTCGATACATTCCTCTAATAGCATCCTAAAACAAAAATTGCAAATTTGAACTTTGCATGTTTTTGTCGTTTATTTTTTGCGTTTCGCATCTGAATAAAGTTTACCATCAAAAAGAAGCAAAGTTTAAATTTTACAAATTTGCAATTTTTAAACTTTTTTTATTTCCATATATGATTATTTTGTGTGTTGCAATGAATGCAACTCAATGACAGCTCGAAAAGCTCGATACATTGCTCTTATAGCATCCTTAAACAAAAATTGCAAATTTGTGATATTTTAAATTTGCATGCTTTTGACATTTATTTTTTGCGTTTCGCATCTGAATAAAGTTTACCATCAAAAACGAGAAAAAATCAAATTTCACAAATTTGCAATTTTTCAACTTTTTTTAATTTCCATGTCTGGGACTGTACAAATATGATTATTTTGTGTGCAGCAATGAATGCAACTCAATGATATCTCGAAAAGCTCGATACATTGCTTTGATAGCATCCTAAAACAAAAATTGCAAATTTGTAAAATTTGAAATATGCATGTTTTTGACGCTTATTTTTTGCGTTTCGCATCTGAATAAAGTTTACGATCAAAAACGAGCAAAGTTCAAATTTTACAAATAAGCAATTTTTGAACTTTTTTTAATGTGCTTGTCTGAGACTGTACAAATATGATTATTTTGTGTGTAGCAATGAATGCAACTCAATGAAAGCTCGGAAAGCTCGATACATTGCTCTGATAGCATCCAAAAACAAAAATTGCAAATATGTAAAATTTGAAATTTGCATGTTTTTGACATTTATTTTTTGCGTTTCGCATCTGAATAAAGTTTACAATCAAACAGAAGCAAAGTATAAATTTTACAAATTGGCAATTTTTCAATTTATTTTTATTTTTATTTCCATGGTGGGTCTGTACAAATATGATTATTTTGTGTGTAGCAATGAATGCAACTCAATGACAGCTCGAAAAGCTCAATACATCGCTCTTATTGCATCCTAAAACAAAAAATGCAAATTTGTAAAATTTGAAATTTGGATGTTTTTGTGTTTTTTTTGTGCGTTTCGCATCTGAATAAAGTTAACAATCAAAAAGAAGCAAAGTTCAAATTTACAAATTTGCAATTTTTGAACTTTTTTTATTTGCATGTCTGGAACTGTACATATATCATTATTGTGTGCGTAGCAATGAATACAACTCAATTAACGTTCGTAAAGCGCGATACATCGCTTTTATAGCATAGTAAAACGAAAATTGCAAATATTTTTTGCGTTTCGCATCTGAATAAAGTTTACCATCAAAAAGAAGCAAAGTTCAAATTTTACAATTTTACAATTATTGAATTTTTTATTTGCATGTCTGGGACTGTACAAATATGATTATTATGTGTATAGCAATGAATGCAACTCAATGACAGCTTGAAAAGATCGATACATTGCTCTTATAGCATCCTTAAACAAAAATTGCAAATTTTTACAAATGTGCAATATTCCATTTTTTTTATTTCCATGTCTGGGACTGTACAAATATGATTATTTTGTATGTAGCAATGAACACAACTCAATGACAGCTTGAAAAGCTCGATACATTGCTCTTATAGTATCCTAAAACAAAAATTGCAAATTTGTAAAATGTGAAATTTGCATGTTTTTGTCGTTAATTTTTTGCGTTTCGCGTCTGAAAAAAGTTAACAATAAAAAACTAGCAATGTTTAAATTTTACAAATTTGCAATTTTTGAACTTTTTTTAATTTCCATGTCTGGGACTGTACAAATATGATTATTTTGTGTGCAGCAATGAATGCAACTCAATGACAGCTCGAAAAGCTCGATACATTGCTCTGATAGCATCCTAAAACAAAAAGTGCAAATTTGTAAAATTTGGAATTTGCATGTTTTTGTCGTTAATTTTTTGCGTTTCGCATCTGAAAAAGTATAACATCAAAACGAAGCAAAGTTCAAATTTAACATATTGGCAATTTTTGAACTTTTTTATTTTCATGTCTGGGACTGTACAAATATGATTATTTTGTGAGTAGCATTGAATGCAACTCAATGACAGCTCGGAAAGCTCGATACATTGCTCTGATAGCAACCAAAAACAAAAATTGCAAATGTGTAATATTTTAATTTACATGTTTTTGAGACATTTACAAATTTGCAATTTTTGAACTTTTTTTATTTGCATGTCTGAAACTGCACAAATATCATTATTGTGTGTGCAGCAATGAATACAACTCAATGAACGTTCGAAAAGCTCGATACATCGCTTTTATAGCATCGTAAAACGAAAATTGCAAATATTTTTTTGCGTTTCGCATCTTAATAAAGTTTACCATAAAAAAAGAAGCAAAGTTCAAATTTTACAAATTTGCAATTATTGAACTTTTTTTTAATTTGCATGTCTTGGGACTGTACAAATATGATTATTTTGTGTGTAGCAATGAATGCAACTCAATGACAGCTCGAAAAGCTTGATTCATTGCTCTAATAGCATCCTTAAACAAAAATTGCAAATTTGTAAAATTTGATATTTTCATGTTTTTGTCGTTTATTTTTTGCGTTTCGCATATAAAGTTAAACACAATAAAGAAGCAAAGTTCAAATTTTACAAATTTGCAATTTTTGAACTTTTTTATTTTTATGTCTGGGACTGTACAAATATGATTATTTTGTGTGTAGCAATTAATGCAACTCAATGACAGCTCCGAAAGCTCGATACAATGCTCTGATAGCATCCAAAAACAAAAATTGCAAATTTGTAATATTTTAAATTTGCATATTTTTGACATTTATTTATTGCGTTTCGCATCTGAGTAAAGTTTACAATCAAAAACGAGCAAAGTTCAAATTTTACAAAGTTGCAATTTTTCAATTTTTTTAATTTGCATGTCTGGGACTGTACAAATATGATTATTTTGTGTTTGGCAATGAATGCAACTCAATGACAGCTCGAAAAGCTCGATACATTCCTCTTATAGCATCCTAAAACAAAAATTGCAAATTTGTAAAATTTGAAATTTGCATGTTTTTGACGTTTATTTTTTGCGTTTCACATCTGAATAAAGTTTACCATCAAAAAGAAGCAAAGTTCTAATTGTACAAAGTTGCAATTATTGAACTTTTTTTAATTTGCATGTCTGGGAATGTACAAATATGATTATTTTGTGTGTAGCAATGAATGCAACTCAATGACAGCTCAAAAAGCATGATACATTTCTCTTATAGCGTCCTAAAACAAAAATTGCAAATTTGTAAAATTTGAATGTTTTTGACGTTTATTTTTTGCGTTTCGCATCTGAATAAAGTTTACCATCAAAAAGAAGCAAAGTTCAGATTTTACTAATTTGCAATTATTGAACTTTTTTATTTCCAGTTCTGGTACTGTACAAATGTGATTATTTAGTGTGAAGCAATGAATGCAACTCAATGACAGCTCAAAAAGCTCGATACATTGTTCTTATAGCATCCTAAAACAAAAATTGCAAATTTATAAAATTAGAAATTTGCATGTTTTTTTACATTTATTTTTTTGCGTTTCGCATCTGAATAAAGTTTTCCATCAAAAACGAGCAAAGTTCAAATTTTACAAAGTTGCAATATTTCAATTTTTTTAAATTTGCATGGCTGGGACTGTACAAATATGATTATTTTGTGTGTAGCAATTAATACAACTCAATGACAGCTCAAAACGCTCGATACATCGCTCTTATAGCATCCTAAAACAAAAATTGCACATTTGTAAAATTTGAAATTTGCATGTTTTTGTCGTTTATTTTTTGCGTTTCGCATCTGAATGAAGTTTACCATCAAAAACGAGCAAAGTACAAATTTAACAAATTTGCAATTTTTCAACTTTCTTTAATTTGCATGTTTTGTGTAAAATAATCGGCAAATAAATTAATATTTTCAGTAGAAAAAAATCGTTCCATGTAACTTCATTGAGTGCCTTTTACACTGAAATTCCCGACGCCCTTTGATGCTTTGCATCAATACTTATCTTGTTGTATTCTAATATAACCAAGAGTCAGCTACACTGGTAAAGGGTTACCTCGTTATCAGATTGCATAGAATCTCTAATAAAATGAAAACATGTTTGGGATTACTATAAATCCCTCCCTTTTAATTTAAACCATTTCATATAAACTGTCATTTTTTATAACAAAGATATTTGGAATAAAACTAAATCAGTTACAAACTTCTATCCAAAACGATTTCATTATATGCAATATTATATATCAATTTATCCAAATGTAATTTAAATCGTTTCATAAATAAAAATAATATCAGAAGCGAAATTCTTCAATATTAATCCTTTCAAATAGGGATAAAGAAGAACATCTAAATAATGTTAAAACTAACAATGAAGAACATCTTTATAATGTAAAGACTAACAAAGAGGAATATCTTTATAATATAAAGACTAACATAAAGAATATCTATATAATGTAAAAACTAACAAAAAGGAATATCTATATAATGCAAAGACTAACAATGAAGAATATCTACATAATATAAAGACTTACAATAAAGAATATCTACATTATGTGATGACTTACAATCCAACATTTCTTGAAATAAGTAAAACCATTGAACATACTAGAATGACAACAGTTTACTTTCATGCTAATTTAACACTAGTTGAATATCTAAAAAATCATATCCCAAGTTAGTAGATAATCCAAAGTTAAATATGATACTTAGATGTATCCTTCCATATTTCGAAACAACTGACATCGAGGTAAAAAAAAGGCCATGATGAAAGCACACCTAATTCGTCAATGCACCTTGGCGTATCACATTAGGACGAGACAATCTTTTTCCAATGGTCTCCACATGGAACCCGATGTCTATCAGAGACTGATGGTCAAGTATGAGACGTCCATCAAAGAGGAATGCAGGTTTCAGCATTCCCTTATAGATCTGTTTGTAGTCATAGTTCTGAAAAAAGAGGTTGCAATAAGTATGATTTCCTGATTACGACAAATGAGAATATATTTGTTCTTGTGATCATCCTTAGAATAAAACATAACTTAATATTATATCAGCTTTAAGTAAGATAGAGAATACTAGGTAAGTGTTGAAGATTTTTTTTTCAAGCTAGGATTACAAACCCTAAACCACCAGACTTGGCTTAGGTTTTTGTGACAAGCAAGTGTTGAAGACAAATTAAGTTTTTCAAGCTAGGATTACAAACCCTAAACCACCAGAGTTGGCTTAGGTTTTTGTAACAAGCAAATAAACTTCTCAGTGCTCAACACACAAGACAAGAGGGCCTTGATGGCCCTGAATCCCTCAGCTGAGTTTGAGGAAAATAGATTGTAAAAACTTGACCTTTATGACCTAGTTTTTGGACACATGTGACACAGATTCAAAATTGACCGAGGTATTATTAAAGGGACCGTCAACCGCGATTGACAAACAAATATTCGTTATTAGTTTATATTGATTAAAATATCACGACTGGTATATTACATTACTTGAAAAAAGTGCATATTTTCAGTATATTCGGTAATAAAATTTTGGGATGTGAAATAGAAAGTACATAGCGAAAATAGGTGACATAACAATATACACACTATAAATAATGCAAGTAGATTGATCATTATGAATAATATATGTACAATTCACTACGCATGCACAAGCATTCCTGGGTTTACCAGGTGATGAAGATGATCAGTCTACTTGCGTTATTTATAGTTAACTGTTAGTTACCTGCTACCTGTACCCAGTAAATTGTATTAACGAATATACTGAAGATATGAAAACTTAACAACATTTTTCAAGTAATGTAATATACCAGTCGTGATATTTTAATCAATATAAAGTAATAATTGATAGACTGGCAAAATCTGGCCCCTATCGTGTAACAAAGATTTGACCTGGTGACTTAGTTTTAGGACACATAGTGCAAAAATTCGCAATGAAAAAGTCATGAATGTGCCATCTAGAAAAGTAACAATGTCTTTCTAAGATTTGACCTGGTGACCTAGTTTTTTTTATTCATGCGACCCAAAATCATACGAGTCTATGGTCTGGATAAACATGCTGATCAAGTTTCATCAATATTGAGTCATAAATATGGTCTCCATAGTGGTTACACGTTGTTTGTTTTCTAAGATTTGACTTAGTGATGTAGTTTTTAGATACATGTGACCTAGATTCAAACTCTACCTAGATATTTTCAAGATAACAAATCTGACGAAGTTTCATCAAGATGGAGTAATATATCCCCTCAAGGGGGATAAAAGATTTTTCCAAGATTTTACCTCGTGACCGGTTTTGGATGCATGTGGCCCAGATTCCATCTTGACATAGACATTATCAAGATAAACAAACTTACCAAGTTTCACAAAGATTCAGCAATAAATGTGGCCTCTAGAGTGAAAACAAGGAAGACAAACGAAAACTGCATGACACATGACAATGGACGCCGGACATAGGGTCACAATAGTTCACACTGAGCACTCAGGGCTCAGTTAAGCTAATAATAAATGTATCACTCCTCTTCATGGTAATGACATATTAAGGTTCTTTTCAATTGCGTGAGAAATGTGAACGTTATTTGCAACACAAACTTGTAACATTTTATATGACAGCCATGCCCATAGCTAAATTCAAGGCCACATACATGAGGAATAAGTGGATTACTGTGCGTGAAAATTGTGATGATATAAGATATAAATAAATCCCTTAATTTGAGATATGTTGTAGTATTTTGCACCACAGGTTTATAGTATTTAAATGGAAAAAAAACTGACAGAGTGACTCAAACTTGCCTCTTAAAATATGGTTCTCCAGGTATAAAAATAACAGTTTAACATTAATCTTTTATGTTGATAAGTATGTGTATCATTAAGGATTTCCAAAAATATAAATGTTGTCATGCTTGAATTGTCCAATGTTGGCAATATAACTTTGACAAGTTTGTTGTTAAGAAATGACTAATATATAAGCTAATACATCCAGAATATTACCACAAACTCGTCCCATTCAGTACAGATGACAACAGCAGATGCCCCTTCAGCTGCCATATATGGATTACAACACACAGTCACCAGCTGGCGAACTGTCATGGATAAATACAGCTTGAATTTGTGTATACTTTAATGCTTAACATAATGTTAAGTTATCTTTCCATTTTCAAATTCCAATAAACATCTGTTCAATACAACAAGTGGATAGTAAGCAAGGTAGAATATGAAACTGTATTAGTGCTTATAAAGAAAATATGGACATGGATAAATTCTTAATAATACACCATACATTTTTCTACAAAAGTCTTGATTTGCACTTAACACATACCATATATTTAGAGTATGAACAAAACAGAGTGTAGTGTGAGGGGAAGTTAAGTTAATATTTGACTTATGTAAATATATATTTCTTGCGTACAATGACTTATTGTTGCTTATAATTTTTGTTTTCAAAATGAAAAGTCCATTTTATGCTACTTACAATGCTTGCTCATTTATATCTTAATTGTATTTGCATAATTAACAACAGTAAATAAAAGTTTAGACAGTTTCATATGCCTTCAAGTCAACAATTTTTAAGGCATAATTATATTGCTTATTTTTTATATGTGCAAATTACAAATTATATTTCTTTATCACACAGGTGACGACTGACAAGTGTATTTCAGCAGCCAGTTGGTAAATTTAATCAAGAAATACTTATTTACATGAATCTAACATTTATTATTATTCTCTTCTATAGAATAAGGTCTGTATGGAGTAAAGACGCTTCCTCTTTTATCCAATAAGGACACATGGACATCAGTTTTTGCAATTACCGGGGGTAACTCTTTTCATACATAAAAGCACGTTAACTTTATTTTCAATGCTCTAATGCCAATTTGGAAATCTTTGTTTGTTTAGATGAATAGAAATTAATAGAAAAGTAATGGTTCATGATTATTATTACCTTGCTCAGGGCTATCACAGATGGCTGGATTGTTCAATTCACTGAAATTACAAAAATAAACTGCAAACAACACATTTTAGTTCACATTTCAATAGATGATATAACAAGCACGGTATTACGTGTCAGAACTTGACCTACTTGCGGTCCCTTAGTACACTAATGAAGGTAAACTGGGAAAACAATCAATGGCTGCTGTTCGCAGATAAGAGTTGGTTGCACATTAGTAGTTTTTCATTAATTTTTTGTTGCAAGGAATAAGCCAAGGTCATTAAACACAGAAAGTCCCTAAATCTAGGTGGTCCCAGCCACAGAATGGGCTGTAAAAGAATATTATTGCTTACTCTTTGCCAGTTCCCTACCTGAAGATCTGTTCAATCTCCACCTTGGGGTCATAAATCCTGATGTGGGCACCTTCCTCCATTAGGTACTTGGTCATGTAGATGGCTGCAGACTCTCTGAAGGCAGTTTATGGGGCAACATGTGAAAAGTGTGTTATGGTCATAAGAAGCAAATCAATATGGTAAGATGTTATCACATGCAGGAAATCTATAAGGTGTGATAGACATTTCATACAAATACTACACAGGAGCAAATGTCAAGAGTGGTAAAATTAAATAGAAACCAATGTCTGGGCTGTTCAAATAAAGAAACAACCAATGTCTGACTTTAAACATAACAAAGGAACCAATAACTGCCTGTGTCCATTAAAGTGAGAAAAATTGTGCATATCATCTGAACTCGAGATACAAGTCAAAGGTCTGATCTAGTCAAAAGTCAGATACATATGAACTGATGTCCACATACCGGTCTGATCAATAGCCAAAGATCAGATACATTTGAAATGATACGAGTCTGATCTAGTCAAAGATCAGGTAAATATGAACTAATGTCATTATACATATGAATTACACTTAGAGTGTATAGTTACACACCAAGTGTAATGTCAACATACAGGTCTGATCTAGTAAAAGGTTAGATACATATAAACTGATGTAGAGATACTGGTCTTATCTTGTCAAAAGCTAGATAAATATGAACTGATTTTCACATACAGGACTGATCTAGTAAAAAGTAAGATGTACTGATGTAAAAGATACGGTTCTGATCTAGTCAAAGGCCAGATACATATGATCTGATGTCCATATACTGGTCTGTTCTAGTAAAAGGTTAGATACATATGATCGGATGTCCACATAGTGCTCTGATCTAGTCAAAGGTGAAATACAAATGAATGGATGTCCAAATACTGGTCTCATCTAGTCAAAGGTCAGATACATATGAACTTGTGTCCATATACAAGTAAACGTTCATATGAATATGAACTGATGTCCACATATGGGTCTGATCTAGTCAAAGGTTAGATACATATTAAAGGGGCTTTTTTCACAGATTTTGGCATGTTTTGAAGTTTGTCATTAAATGATTTATATTGATAAATGTAAACATTGAATATAAAAAGCTCCAGTAAAAAATAAAGAATAAAATTAAAAAAAGAAAGAAAAGGGTACCCTCAGCAGGGCTCGAACCACTGACCCCTGGAGTCCTGGTGTAACTAGAGCCTTGTCACAGACGTGACGTATACCCCCACATGCCGCATTGACACAGACTATTTTTCATCCTGTCTTCACAAAACAGGAGAATCTAATTTATGGCGATTTTTAAGAATTATTAGGCCATTATCATTTATAGCCATTTTGACCTTTGAACTCTTGAGTTCTTTAACATGACACGCCGTCCAATGACTGTGAACAAAATTAATGTACAGAGTCATTTTTAAATCTCACAATGAATGGCATAGTTATGGTCTAGAAAAGCTCATTTATGATCGTTGAACTCAAAGTGTGACCTTGACCTTGGAGATATCGACATAATTCTTTCGCGCGAAACACCGTCCAATGATGGTGAACAAATTTGCCAAATGATTTTAAAATCTCTCAATAAATGACAAAGTTATGGCCCGGACAAGCATTTGACCTTTGAACTGCAAGTGTGACCTTGCCCTTTGAGATATCCACGTACTTTTTTCACATGACACACCGTCCCATGATGATGAACAAATGTACCAAGTCATTTTAAAATCTAACGATAAATGACATAGTCATGGTCCGGACAAACTTTCAGTTTAAAACACACTAAGTGACCCCGTGACCTAGTTTTTGACCTGGCATGACCCATATTCAAACTTGACCTAGACATCATCTAGATACAACTTCTGACCAAGTTTGGTGAAGATCGGATGAAATTTCAGGACAGACAGACAGACCGACCGACCGACAAAATGTCTCCTATATAGCCCCCATTACCAATGGTAAGAGAGGTATAAAAAGTCTACGACTTAGACCACTCGGCCATCCTTCGGGATACAATGATGTGTGTATTTTATACTTTATATAAGCAATCCTCGTAGTTTCACAAAATAAAACGACAACAACAGAACTCTTCAAATTATTCATTCGTTTCGTGTTGCAACGCTTTATTATTTTCGGGTTTTTAAATCGTCAAAATATGCATAAATGTTCAGTATTACTGTTTCCTCACAAATATCATAACTAAAACGAAAATTTGCGAATCTGAAACAACTTTTTGTCAATTTACCCAAACATGAAAAGGCCCCTTTAATCGATGTCCACTTACCGGTCTGATCTAGTTAAAGGTTAGATACATATGAACTGATGCCCAAAAACAGGTTTGATCTAGTCAAAGATCAGATACATATGAACTTATGTATAGATACAGGTCTCATCAATTCAAAATTCTGATACATTTGAACTGATGCACACATACTGATCTGAGCTAGTCAAAGGTTAGATAAATATTAAATGATGTCCACATGCTTGCTGATCTGGTGAAAGGTTAGATACATATTTATAGATGCCAACATACTGGTCTGATTTAGTCAAAGGTGAGATACATATGAACTGATGTCCACATACTTGCTGGTCTTATCTAGTCAAAGGTCATATATATGAATTGGTGTCAAAACTAGGGCATTATCTAGTTAAAATTCAGATACATATGAAATAAAATCCAAATACCGGTACACGACTACATGTCTAATCTAGTCAAAGGTCAGATACACTTTGACTGATATCCAGATAATGGTCTGATGTAGTCAAAGGTTAGATACATATAAACTGATGTCTGCATACAGGACTGGTCGGACCTAGTCAAAGGATAGTTACATATGAACTTATGTCCACATACTGGTCTGATCTAGTCAAAAGTCATATACATATGAACTGATGCCTACATACTAGTCTGATCTATTCAAAAGTCATATACATATGAACTGATGCCTACATACTAGTCTGATCTATTCAAAGGTAAGATACATATGAACTGATATCAAAATACGGGTCTGATCTACTCAAAGGTTAGATAGATATGAACTGATGTCCTCATACTGGTCTGATCTATTAAAAAGTTAGATACATATAAACTGATGTCCACATACTGGTCTGATCTAGTCAAAGGTAAGATATATATGCACTGATGTCCACATACTGGTCTTATCTAGTCAAAGGTTACATTCATATGAACTGATGTCCACCTATAAGTCTGATCTAGTGGGGTCAGAGACATATGAAATGATGTCCACATACAGGTCTTATATATTCAAAGGTCAGATACATATGAACTGATGTATAGATACGGGTCTGATCTGTTCAAGGGTAGAAACATACTGGTCTGATCTACTCAAAGGTTAGATAAAAATAAACAGATTTATACATTCTGGTCTGATCTAGTCAAAGGTCAGATACAAATAAATGAATTTCTACATTCTGGTCTTATTTAGTCAAAGGTCGAATACATATGTACTTATGTCCACAATTTGGTCTGATCTGGTCAAACGTCAGATACATATGAACTGATGTCTGCATACTGGTCTGATCTATAGAAAGGATAGATACATATGAAAGGATGTCCACATACAGGTCTGATCTAGTTAAAGGTCAGATACATATGAAGTGATGTCCACATACTGGTCTGATCAACTCAAATGTTAGATACATTATGAACTGATGTCCCCACACCGGTCTGATCTAGTCAAAGGTTATATACATATGATGATGCCCACATACAGGTCTGATCCAGTCAAAGGTTAGATACATAAGAACTTAATAGGTATGACCAAATACTGTTTTGATCTAGTAAAAGGTCAGATGCAGAACTAATGTCTAGATACAGGTCTGATCTAGTCAAAGGTAAGATTCAGATGAACGGATGTCCACATACAGGTCTGATCTAGTCAAAGATCAGATACATATGAAGTGATGTCAACATACTGGTCTTATCTTGTCAAAGGTGAGATATATATGAACTGATGTCTGGATATGAATCTCATCTAGTCAAAGGTCAGATACATATTAATTAATATCCACATACTGGTCTGATCTAGTCAAAGGTAAGATACAATTTGAACTTAAAAAAGTAATCATTCACCTCAAATGTACAGGTAAAGTCATATTATCTTCAATAACAGAATCATAAGACTAAAAGAAGCAATCAAAATTGAAAGTCTAAATTTTCATAGCTATTTACAGCCCAATCTGACATGTCAGGTGGTCTCCAAAAGTGGTCTCTTAAATGAGGTGGTCTTATAGTAAGAAATTGGCCAATGAGGTTGCTAATCATGTTATACATTCAAACAAATAGTATTAAATTTAATTAGATTTCTACTTTATTTGTTTGGGTACCATTACAATAACAATACATCTAATAACATACAAGTACACAAAATAATTAAACGAAAGACAAAATATAACACAAATTACAAGGAATAAACCACCATTAGAACCATACGTCATAATTTAATTTACATAAACATAAATACAGGGTTAAACATAAATTACATACATGTACATGTTCACAAGTGAATACATACAAATTTAAAAATGTTTACGCACATTCTATATTTTTTTTATTTTTCATAATTTGAAATAAAAAAACTCATTCACATTTGTCTACTTAAATTGTTTTGCTAACAGTACAATTTCACCAATATTAAGGTCCATTACACTCTGCAGACATATGTCATATTCCTATCAAGTGCCCATGCTTGGATCTGCACTGCCAAGTCGCACACTTTGGTAGTGGTTTTATTTTGGGTTTGGATGTTGCCTGGCTATTGACAGGTTAAGATGTTTAAATATACCTTTCATTTCTACTCTCAGCTTCCATGTTGTTGATTTTGATGTATTCAAAAGCATTCCACTCCAACAGCATCAAGCATTATGCTTACATGCATACACCCAAAGATCTTTCAGCAACAGTCCTGATACATTTTTAGCTGAAGAAACTTGTAAAGCAACTCATTCCTGTTTTTAGCATAGGTGCGTTTACCCACCTATGCTTATGGTATATACCACATTTCGAAAATCCACATCGATCGGTTGCCCATTATGAAGCCTTACCTGATCAAAAATCAGACGAAATATCTTTTTAATTTAGTATATGGTCATTCTTGCAATTTTTTTTTGGAAACGTTTTTCTAACGTTTTCTTCCAAGAATATTGCTGACACCGTTTTAAGTGAATTTTTCTAAGACCGTTTTATGTCAAAAAATCTTCTTATAACCTAAAACAAATTTCGTTCGTAAAACAATTCTATCTGCACTATAAATCTCAATCTCCTAAGCAGTGGCCTCCCTTATACTAGAAGTTTCTGACCGGGCGAAGCAAGGGAAGTAACTGCTGTGAGGAGTTTCTAAATCTATAAATAGTTTCTATAATTCATTCAGAAATCTGTATTCAGAACTCAATCTGTTGTGCACGTCTGCATCTAACGCTTACCACAAGTTTAACGACAAATTCTTGACGCAAACGAATAGGGTAGCGTCTATTTTCATTTGTGAAAAGAATAGTTCGATACAGATCTGTCCGTGCTTAAATTTTGAAAGGCTTGGGTAATTATTTTTCATAAGCGTTTCAAACACTGATGTAACTGGAAAGATTATCTATTTAAATAGTCGGTAATTGTTTGAAATTATTGATTTGAGAAATTCGCGGATGGCGATATCGAACTACATTATACCACGTGACGCCATTCTTCTCTGTATCTTGCACCTATGCTTTTAACGCCATCGGCGCTCTCGTTATATTCAGCAGCACATTGATGACACACTTCCAGACCTCCTGTTTTCATGTCAGACTTGTGTGGATGTGCATTTTCCTTACACCATACTCAGTTACAATTGCTCTGTATATTTTGCCCTTTGTAAGTATTTTCAGGGTATTCAGATGTTCTTGCATTTCCATTTAAAAGCAGACATGTTATTTATATTGTGTTCAGTATAATACTCTAAATGTGTTATTTGAATTTATCTTTTCATACACTTCTGTGTTAACAAGCATACTCTAGTCATTAAAAAAAACATAACAACAATCTATTGATTATCATGCCATTTTCGTTTTTTTTATAACAGTCTCTTATTTCATATTGGCCTGGCAGTTAACAAGCTTACTGTATTTAATATTTTGTAATTTAATGCATGCCTGCCAATAACAATACACGCATTAAGACCCACAACTGTTAAGCACCTTTAATATGTCAGTCTTTATGTTGCTTAGCATGGAAAATATGGAAAATTAGCACTCGGTGAAAGTCAGTCAATTACCAAAAAGTGGTCTTTTAATGAACACGTGTGTGTTTATTGGTGTAAAAATTTATGGCCTTTGGTCACAGAAAATATTGGTCATTAAATATGGTCGACTCATGGTGAAAAACAAACCAGAGGAGTCTCTTTATACAGGTTGTCGCTTTACACAAGTGGTATTTAGCACAGATTGTACTGAATAAACTATTTCCACTTAATCCATACTTTCTTCAATATTAAAGTCATCCATCCTCTTTATTTATACCATCTTTAATATTAAGTCAAGTATAATCAATATTAGCTTCAGATGAACTCTTACTTCATGCTATCTTTCATATTAGAGGCATATGAACTGTTAATTTATTTTATCTTCAATATTAGAATCATTATAAACTCTGAATTCATGCCATCGTTAATAATAAACTAGAGTCATATGACCTGATGGAAAAGAGTCAATTAAAATGATTACTAAAAACTTGTACAAGTATTATGTGTGCATAATAAATATCATAGCCATGAAAAACAAGAGCTGTTGTTTTTTTAAACACAATGCCCCCTAATGCACTTTAAAGCCACACAGCAGCTATATCCCAATCAATAGACAAGAACACATTCTTATCTGTAATTCATGCAGGTAGACATTTTATTTTTTCTTCTTTCTCCGCACATTGTTTAGTTTTATGATATATTTTTTCTGACATTTTAAGTTGCCAACCCCCCATTTTGTTTCCCCATTTTTTCTGAACCATGTTTTAACAAGTTTCACTCTCATTACTCCAAATATAAATAAACAAGAGATGTCATCATCCTTCTGAAAACCAGACAAATTACAATCTCTAGTCACAAGCCTTTTTGAAAATAAATTTTAAAAACAGGCAGGTGGAAATTTCCATCTTTGAACATAGAAATTATCGACTATGTATGTTTGAATAAAAAATTTAAAAAAATGGGAGTCACCAGTAAAAATGAAAGTCGGTGCTTTACAATCAAGGTTACCGCCGTTTGCCAGAAGCATCACACTGAATTTGAGACTTTTACATGTGAGAATATAGATGAGTGCAAATGTTCAAAATAAATACAAGAGGCCCCAGAGGGCCCTGGGTCGCTCACCTGAGAGACTAAGATGGAAAGACACAATGATTAAAACTCTTCAGCAAATATTTCAAATTATTGGTATGACAAGATTGACTTTAAAATATAAGGTGCTCAAAGTATTCACAATAGGCCTATATAGAAAATTACCCCACCCACCCTAGCGGTCATGTTTTTAATACCCAGATGTTATTTAAAATATATATATAAGGAAAATGCTTCTTACATACATATAGAGAAAACTGCCCCACTCCATGGCAGCCATGTTTTTCCACTGATCACGACCATTTTCAAACTCATCCGACATATCAATAAACCAATGTTTTGACCAAGTTCCATCATGATAGGCCAAAAATGTCACCTTTAGAGTGTTCACAAGCTTTTTTACTATATAAACATAAGGAAAATGACCCCCCCTCCCTGACAGTCATGTAACTAGATGGATCAAAACAATTTTTGAACTCAACCATTGTATCCAGGAAACAAATGTTCTGACAAAATTTCATACTGATCAGGCAAAAAATGTGTCTTCTAGACTATTCACATGTTTTCACTGTCTACATATAGAGAAAACTACCCCGTCCCTGGCGGCCATGTTTTTTTCACTGATCACGACCATTTTGGGCCTCGTCCGAGATATCCATAAAAGCAATGTGTTGACCAAATTTCATGATGATTGGGCAAAAATGTGACTTCTATTATATACATGTAACTAGAAAGAAATTGATTCCCCCTGGCGGGGCCATGTTTCTTGACAGATCATAACCATTTTCTAACTCAACCATGGTATCCAGGAAACAAATGTTCTGACAAAATTTCATGAAGATTGGACCAAAAATGTGACTTCTAAAGTGTTCACATGTTTTCACTATATACATAGAGAAAAAACTGCCCTGCCCCCTGGCGGCCATGTTTTTTCACCCATCTAGACCATTTTCAAACTCGTCTGAAATATCAATAAAACCAAAGTTTTGACCAAGTTTCATGAGGATTGGGCAAAAAATGTTCACAAGGTTTCTCTATAGCAATATAAGGAAAACTGCCCCGCCCCTGGCCTCCATGTATTTCAACGGACTGGAACCATTTTTTAACTCAACCAACATATCATTAAGACAAAGTTACATTTAGATTTGGCATTAAATGTGACTCCAACAGTGTTCACAAGGTTTTTCTTTTTTTGACCTAGTGACCTAGTTTTTGACCCAGCATGACCCCAGTTTTGAGCTCGATCGAGGTATCAGTAGGACAAATGTGCTGACCAAGTTTCATGCAGATCGGACATTAAATGTGGCCACTAGTGTTCACAAGGCAAAATGTTGACAACGAACGAGTGTTCACAAGGCAAAATGTTGACAACAAAGGACGGACAACACACAAAAGGTGATCCCAAAAGCTCACCATGAGCATGTTGTGCTCAGGTGAGCTAAAAAAAATGGTAAAAGCTTATAATAAACTCATAAACAACATACATACATACATCTCATATGAGGTGTGACATAGAACCTATTCAGTGCAGTAAGATTTACTAACCTAGTTTGAAATTACAAGTGAAATGTGTTCTTCTATATATAAAGTGACAGGAAATAAGACAATTCATAATTAAGTATCGAGGCCCATTAAATCATTCAATCAAACAAGTTTAAGGGAAAATAGATTGATCAATGAACAGTGATAACCTTAAACTTATAAAGATATTCAAATTAAGTATAGGATATTCATGGACGTTTTTTGAAAAACTCCGCCAAGTTGGAATAAGTGTCTCCAAATCCGGCTTGGTATTGGTGACCCAGGGCTGACAGTTCTTCATTTTGAACATGTTCCTGAGACCATCCTCGCCATCATATTTAAAGATCATTCTAAGATGAATGAGGTGAGTCCAGAGCCAGCTAAATTATTTTATGATGCACATGACTTGCACACATGACTGTTAACAAGAACACTGCACGTTTCTAGGTTTTTCTTGGTTGAATTTGTGTCCATAATCTGAAGGGGTCTCATTTTCCTCCTGCACAGCTGTATCACTGAAAAGATAACATAATTGTTCCTTTGAAGTTGATGTTTGACTACTAGTTATATTAAGGTAGGTTCATAAGTACCTCAATAAGTTTAAGTCAATGAAAAGTATGCAAATAACAAATTGTGTATCAACATTTTTAACCATTTTATTTATCTACAGAAAAATATTTGCTCTTTTCTGATATATTTGGCTGAAATAAGCCTTTTCAAGGTTGTTTCTATAAATTGACAACATTTTCTTCATGTAATTTAAAAAAAATAATTATATACTGACTTCAAATACACAAGCACTTGTATGGGAGTATCAACTGACGTTATAGTGTTTCATGGAAAGATTGACATAATCCATAATGATATGTGTCATCGCTTTTATTTATTCAGACATTCAACACATAGCATGCCATTACGAGTATTTTATATGATGCACACTTAATAAGTAAGTGCAAACACCACATATATACATTCTTCATCCAAATGTTAAATGTTAATACATGTATTATCCCTACTGTATACAAAACCGACTATTAACATTACATTGTATTTATTACTTAAAATGTGGGTTCTACATTAAAAATCACATAAATCAGTGAAAAACCTACTTTATTTCCATCTGTCTTGCAGCATCTACTGAGGAGATAGTTGACACTTGTTGAATGGTCCTACCCGGAGATACTTTTTATATGGGCAAAATTCTTTGGAACGTCTTATCGGAGAAGGACCATTTATGTGGTGGACACCAGAAAGTTTTAATTGTCATCAATTTGCGTAAAATTACATAATAACATTACCAACTCATTCAGTTTTAGTTCAGAAGTCTATTTTTACCTCAAATATCGTTAAATTGAAGTTAGAAAGGCATAAATATTTCAGTTAAACTTCTGCTTAAATCGCAACAATATCACTGACCTCTTGCCGTATTATGAAACAGATTTAAATATCAACCAATACGGCATTACGGTGTAACGTGTACGTGTAATTTTATTTAACATGAGCTTTTAACACCGACTTTTACCTAACTAGATCTAGTATACTCATCTTTGTGGATTTAATAAGCATATGTTTAAAACAGATATGCTGCAGTTTTTATTCACTCTTCTAAGTTTCAGCAACTTTTATGCATGTCTTTTTCGCACCTCTGTCTGTGTTGTTTTATGTACTTACATTCTACGTTACATAGGACGGTATACTGTACGATCTGTATCAATATTCTTTATGTACAGTATAAAAATAAAAGATGTAATTTTTTCAGAACTTTTTAATTGTCACTTTATAAAAACAAGAGCACCCGTCCTTGCGGGTGCAGACCGCTCATCTATTTTTCTTTTAAAGGTGAAGGGACCTATCTCAATTTCAATCACAAAGGAAGGAGGGGTGGAGTAGAGGGAAGTGTATAGTGTGGGGGTGTGGTCATTTATTACATTTTCTTCCAAAAATGCAAACAAAAATGCAATTTTTTGGGGGGGGTGGGGGGGATTCTTGGGTGGGATGGTTGGACAGTATTTCAAAAATGAAATAATACAAAAAAATATTTGTGTTTTTTAACCATGTTTAAAAAAAAATGTTGGGGGGGGGGGTTGGGTTACGAGGGGGGGGGGTATAGTGTTAGGGTGTGGTGGTCATTTATTAGATGATCTTTAAGAAAAACAGATGTGTTTAAAATCACAATGTCCCCTATATATGACCTTGACCTTGTGAAGGATGACCTTGACCTTGTGAAGGATGACCTTGACCTTTCACCACTCAAAATGTGCAGCTCCATGAGATACACATGCATGCCAAATATCAAGTTGCTATCTTTAATATTGCAAAAGTATTCATAAAATAAGCGATTTGGGCCACATATATTTGACCTCTGACCTTGAAGGATGACCTTGACCATGACCTTTTACCACTCAAAATGTGCAGCTCCATGAGATACACATGCATGCCAAATATCAAGTTGCTATCTTCAATATTGCAAAAGTATTCATAAAATAAGCGATTTGGGCCACATATATTTGACCTCTGACCTTAAAGGATGACCTTGACCTTTCAACACTCAAAATGTGCAGCTCCATAAGATACACATGCATGCCAAATATCAAGTTGCTATCTTCAATATTGCAAAAGTATTCATAAAATGAGCGATTTTGGCCACATATATTTGACCTCTGACCTTGAAGGATGACCTTGACCTTTCAACACTCAAATGTGCAGCTTCATAAGATACACATGCATGCCAAATATGAAGTTGCTATCTTCAATATAGCAAAATGTTAAAGTTGACGCAAACAGACAGACAGACAGACCAACAGACAGGGCAAAAACAATATGTTCCCCACTACTATAGTGGGGGACATAAAAACACTTTTTTTTTTGGGGGGGGGGGGGGGGGGGGGGTTCGGGTGGGGGGGTGGGGGGGCTTGGGGGATGGTTTGGGTGGAGTCTATTGTAGTATGTCAGGTAAGAGTTGTTTTGTCAAAGTATCAATCAAATCTAATCATAAATAAAGAAGTTATGGCAATTTTAGCAAAATTTTATAATTTAACCTTGAGAGTCAAGGTCATTCAAAGGTCAAGGTAAAATTCAACTTGCCAGGTACAGTACCCCTCATGATAGCATGAAAGTATTTGAAGTTTGAAAGCAATAGCCTTGATACTTTAGACGTAAAGTGGATCTAAACACAAAATTTAACCATATATTCAAAGTTACTAAGTCAAAAAAGGGCCAAAATTCTGTAAAAATGACAACCAGAGTTATGCAACTTGTCCTTTACTGTCCCCTTATGATAGTTTGCGAGTGTTCCAAGTATGAAAGCAATATCTATGATACTTTAGGGGTAAAGTGGACACAAAACTTAACCAAATTTTCAATTTTCTAAGTATAAAAGGGCACATAATTCTGTCAAAATGCCAGTCAGAGTTACATAACTTTGCCTGCACAGTCCCCTTATGATAGTTAGTAAGTGTTGCAAGTATGAAAGCAATAGCTTTGATACTTAAGGAATAAAATGGACCTAAACACAAAACTTAACCAAAATTTTTAATTTTTTAAGTATAAAGAGGGCACATAATTCTGTAAAAATGCATGCCAGAGTTATCTAACTTTGCCTGCCCAGTCCCCTCATGATAGTTAGTAAGTGTACCAAGTTTGAATGCAATAGCATTGATACTTTATGAGAAAAGTGGACCTAAACGCAAAACTTAACCGGACGCCAACACCGACACCAAGGTGATGACAATAGCTCATAATTTTTTTTAAAAAAATAGATGAGCTAAAAACAATGCTTAATTAATCCAGAAAAGTATAATAACATCGGTTTACTATGTAACGCTCTGCACCACAACAGACGAACGCAAATTGTATTTTACGCCGTTTATTCTTCCACATTTAAACCAGATGCCATCGAGGCCGTGTTATCGATTTATATCTACACAGCGAGCAAATCGAGAGATATTGAAAAATTGAATAGTGGTTGGATTGAAATTGCTCAGGCGTGCAAAATTCAAAGTGTCATTACATAATTTTTACGAAACATAATCGAGAAATGAATTATCTACACAGGCATGTAAATATTATTGCAATCCGTTCATATTAAGTGTCTGATATAGGGGCTTGAATGTTGCGCACAAAATCCTTGCGCAACAATATAGACAAAGAAGGAAAAATGTCCACCATTGTTTGAATGCTTCAGCCGTTGTACGCTCCAAATATTACCAATATAAAAAGTAGCTTAATATTTGAGAGCGTCAACAAGTTGGACTAGATTATATAGTATACAAGGGCTGTTTGTAAAACACGCATGCTCCCCAAATGGGCTGTCAGTTGTAGTGGCAGCCATTGTGTGAATACGTCAGACCTGAGTATCAATAGTTAATATATATCTATATCATCCAGAAACCATTTTACTGCTTCAGGTCACTGTGACCTTGACCTTTGACCTAGTGACCTGAAAATCAATAGGGGTCATCTGCCAGTCATGATCAATGTACTAATGAAGTTTCATGATCCTAGGCATAAGCATTCTTGAGTTATCATCTGGAAATCATTTTACTGTTTCAAGTCATTGTGACCTTGATCTTTGACCTAGTGACCTGAAAATCAATAGGGGTCATCTGCCAGTCATGATCAATGTACCTATGAAGTTTCATGATCGTATGCCTAAGCATTCTTGAGTTATCATCTGGAAACCATTTTACTGTTTCGAGTAACTGTGACCTTGACCTTTGACTTAGTGACCTGAAAATCAATAGGGGTCATCTGCCAGTTATGATCAATGTGCCTATGAAGTTTCATGATCCTAGGCCTAAGCGTTCTTGAGTTATCATCCGGAAACCATTTGGTGGACTGACCGACGGACCGGCCCACTTCTATGAATCTCTTTCTTTAGAGTTTGCAATTTGCTTTTACTTAAAACGACCCAACATGTCACATACAGTGTCGGCCATATTTGTTGTCATTTTACGTAGTTTGCGGGTCCTACATTTAGTATTTCATAGCGATATTTATCGAATATTCGTAGTTTTCCGCACATATCCAAATAACTTTCAGAGTGACAGATACATACGAAATTAGGCGATACGCACAAAGTTCATTAGAGTGCTAATACCTTAACCCTTTACCACTTAGATATGTATTTGTATGCATTTGTAGTCCCTTAGAAAGGTAAATAAAACTTAAGACCTTTCTTACTAGATTCAAGTTTTAAGGCTTCATTTCCAACCCTTAGATAATGATTAGCAGCAAACAGCATAAAACCTGAAGAGAATGTAAGTTACTCGCAGGCTGTTCTGGTTTTATGCTGTGTGCACATAGACATTTCCACTTTGCTTCTGAGAGGGAAAGAATTAAACACTAAAAATTAGGTTATTATCTCAGACATGGGATATGCCATTATAAAATTTACAGGCAAGATTGTCCTACAAAGAGTAAAAATCTACAAGCCAGTTGTAAATTTTGCATATGATATCACTCTTTACAACAAAAATATGAATAAAAACATGTTTTGCTTTGGGTTTTACTTTCATTGTCCAAAGATTACTTTTCTATCATTAATTTTCTTTAAAATTAGCCAAACTTAGAAACAACAAGGGCTGTTTGTAAAACATGCATGCCTCCCATATGGGCTGTCAGTTGTAGTGGCAGCCATTGTGTGATTACGTTTATTGTCACTGTAACCTTGACCTTTGACCTAGTGACCTGAAAATCAATAGAGGTCATCTGCCAGTCATGATCAATGTACCTATGCAGTTTCATGACCCTAGGCGTAGGCATTCTTGAGTAATCATCCGGAAACCATTTTACTCTTTCGAGTCACTGTGACCTTGATCTTTGACCTAGTGACCTGAAAATCAATAGGGGTCATCTGCCAGTCATGATCAATGTCCCTATGAAGTTTTATGATCCTAGGCGTAAGCATTCTTGAGTTATCATCCGGAAACCATTTTACTGTTTCAAGTCACTGTGACCTTGACCTTTGACCTAGTGACCTGAAAATCAATAGGGGTCATCTGCCAGTCATGATCAATGTACATATGAAGTTTCATGATCCTAGGCGTAAGTAGTGTTGAGTTATCATCCGGAAACCATTTTACTATTTCGAGTCACTGTGACCTTGACCTTTGACCTAGTGACCTCAAAATCAATAGGGGTCATCCTCCGGTCATGATCAATGTACCTACAAAGTTTCATGAACCTAGGCATAAGCATTCTTGATTTATCATCCGGAAACCATCTGGTAGGGACGGAGACCCCACGACACCAGTACATAATATAATCTGCAAATGTGGTCCTAAACTGCATCCAAGAACGAGTCAATGTGACCTTGACCTAGTGACCTCAAAATCAATAGGGGTCATCTGCCAGTCATGATCAATGTACCTATGAAGTTTCATGATCCTAGGCGTAAGCATTCTTGAGTTATCATCCGGATACCATCTGGTGGACGGACCGACGGACAGACATGTGCAAAACAATATACCCCCTCTTCTTCGAAGGGGGCATAAATATATATATGGGTGCTCAATACCTTCCTTATTGTTTATTTAATCTCAATATCATAAAATGTTGATATTTGAAATGATCTGAATAAGCTATTAACTTGATTTTTAAGTCATGTAGACTCACGCACCAAAACTAAGTACCTAAAAGCTTCGCTGAAAAAAAGTCCGGAAAAGAGTTATTTACAGAAAATTCCTTTGTTCTAGGCCAGTAGCTTCATCAAAAATCAATTGACAAAACTCAAACTTTTTCTTAAAGTGATGAATCAGGGCTCAAATTAATTTTTTATCAACTCGCAAAAAAATTGCGAGTTGTTAAAATTTTAACTCGCATTTTTTCTTTCCAACTCACATACAAGTTTTCAAAAAAATGCATCATTTGGTAGATCTAAAATCGAAAAGTAAAGCACTAAACTTGTAGTGATACTGTGGTTACAGATACACAAACATAAAACTGGTAGAACTATGTTTATTTTAACTTCAAAGGTTTAAAAATGCAAGAACAGTGCAAATAATACTATTTAATGGTATACCATGATCTAGGTCTTTCTCAGCAACTCATTCAGCCCTTGTGACACCTTGTTGAGTATTTTTGTTTTAACATAAAGTATACACTAATTGCACCGCTCAAAAATGAACTGTCTGATCAACAACCCGACGTTTTAACATTTTTGTTCGGCAAAAAACAATGTCCAAATATAGTACACATCTGAAAAATCGGTTGGGGTCACATCACGCTTTTTGTTTAAACACAAAACATATAACAATCTTAGATTGGTTGCTATTTTAAAATTATGACATTTATCAGATGTGCACACATTGCTCTGTGCTGGTTTCGCATGTTCAATGGGAATACCCTGTATAACATCATCATATCGTGTGTTCCCTCGTGCTATTTACGCGCACCTGGCACTTCCGACAAATGGCGACTGGTTGTGTTTATTAAATTCTTAAACAAAATTTTCTTTCATTCTAGGTCTGCATTTGTGTTTAAATATTTAAGTGCTGGATTAAATAATTATCCCGGATAATCAGGTAATATATGCAATATGTGATAATCTTAATTTTTCTCCTACTCGCAAAAAATTGCGAGTAACTAATTTGTGCATTAGCATTTTAGACGCGTTTTTTTTTTATTAACTCGCAAATGGCCAGTTTGCGAGTGTCTATTTCGAGCCCTGTGAATGTAGACTCACACACCAAAAATTAGGTCAATATCTGCAAGCACTTAGGAAATGTCATGACAACTTTTATTCTACAGAAAATGTAAAAGTCCGACAGTCTTGGCATTACTTTTTTTCACTAGCCCAGTCAGGCTGCAACCAGCTTGGAAATCAACTAGCCTGAATAAATTTTAACTAGGCCAAACTTAAAGTTATTATTCTGTAACATTTGCAATTTTTTTACATTGAAGAAACATTGAACAATAAAGATAAACAAAATAAACACTTGACTCTGTTTTTATTTGAAGTTTATATCTGACAAAATATTTAATACAAGGTCTTCAGACATCTCAATTTCATCACTGAGTCACTAAAATCCACGTCTGACATGACAGCTATGATCTTAAAAGGTGGTCTGGAAAAAATAATGTAATAGCACTCATGACTACAATTTTCCTCATCAGTTAAGGATGCTACATCTGATTTGTTACCGATTTACCTCTTGTGCCCGGATCTGGGATGGCATAGATCAAGTATGACACACATTTGAATTTCTTTTGTTTTCTTGATTGTTCATATTTGTTGTTGCTTCCATTATTCTTTGTTACGGTTTATGCTGCGTTGCTTCCACAAAATAACGTAGAAAAGAAATTAAAATTTGCCGCTGCGAATTCTCCACCAATTAATAATACGAAGATAAAGCTTCTGGCGAGATCGACCAACAACAATGTTTGATAAGCGTCTACTCAATAAGTGCTCAAGGGAGATAAACCTATTCAGAATTTAATATGTGTACCTATTTCGGACATTTTTATGTATTCGGTAAGGAAACGAAAACAAGAGGGCCATAATGGCCCTGTATCGCTCCACTGTTTTTTTATGCGAAAAAAACGTGCAATGCGCATGGGTTGAAATGTAATCAAGCATGTGACTTTCTCTTTCTATCCCTCGTCCCACTGGGCGCTTAAAAGTTGGAAGGGTGAGCTTTTTTATATATGGAAAAAGTTACTTCCGTGTTAACTAAACAGACTAAAAAGCCCGGGAATTGTTGCACAGGTCCTTTGCTTATAACGTAGGTACATTTATCTCTCCAAAAGATATTGTCGTTCTTTCTATGTCACATATTTTTAGATGCTGAAGATCAAATCTATGCATTTGATGTGAAACAGATTCACAAGACCCATAGGAATCAAAATGCCTTAACCCTTTACCAAACAACACATTTTGGACTTTCTCAATTTGAAAGAGGTTGCAGACGACAATTAAATTGTAATTGAATATGAAGGAAATGATCAGGTAGGGTAGAAATAATTGTGATAAAAGGAGAAATTGCTCATCTTGAGCAATTTCTCCCTTTATCACAATTATTTATAAAGTTGTCAGCTACAAACCCGTAAAATCCTGTTAGTGTTTGGTAAAGGGTTAATAATCTCTGGTTCCTTCTTAGAGCCTTTCACACATTTATAACAAATACAATAGTAGCATCTTTCTGTGTAAAGAATCATCTCAAAATATAATTAACAACCCACACATCCCTAAGACCAACAGGCCTGAGAATATTATGATAATCTAAAGATTATTTCTTTTATTTATAAATGTATATAATTAAGTAATGCATTTGACTTCTAAGATCAATTCATAACTTATTTTAAGAAAATTATAAAATGGTCAGAAATATATAGATCTATGGATCTTTGAGCAATCGACAATCATATCCACAATTCATGAGTCAGGATTCACAAATGAAACAATGAATCATTAGTTATTAAAAAGCAGCATATACATATACATTAAGAACATTGCACTTCATTAATTCCAACACCTTCTCTTGGATACAAAGTTTGAGTTTACCATGCAGTATCATATATTGACTTTTCTTTAAATAATTATGTTCATGGAAGTTGTGTTTTAAAAATCAATAAGATATTATTAAACTGGTTTAAACTCTACAAAAAAGACATGAAATTAACATGTTATCCGAAATATTTATTATCCGGATATATGTTCCCTTTCGACATATTTAAATAAAACCCGACTTTTTTTCAGTTTATAAGAAAAACATTCATAACACTTTTTCTTACTTCAATTCCTTTGTAAGCAGTCACCATCTGATCTAAAATGGCACTAAATGACAGGGTTTTATCTCATGTTTACAAGATGTTGTTGTTGTTGTTGTTGGTCACAGACACACGGCCGCAGTAATCTCCCCTGGTAAACGTCATATGTTCAGTTTTGTGACCCTAATTTGAGCCCAGGGCAATAATTTGAACAAATTTGGTAGAGGACTATTAGATATCACTACACACCAAATTTAGTAGCCCTAGGCTCTATAATTATGAACAAGAAGATTTTTAAAGTTTGCACAAAATAGGCCTTAATTAAGCATATGTTCATTTTTGTGACCCCCAGGGCAGGGTCAAATTTGTCCCGAGGGGCATAATTTGAACAAACTAGGTAGAAAACTATTAGATGTCACTAAATACCGAATTTGGTAGAAATAGGCCCAATGGTTATGGACAAATAGATTTTTAAAGTTTGCACAAAATGGGCCTAATATAATTATGTTCAATTTTGTGACCCCTGGGGAACGATCAAATTTGATCCGAGGGGCTTAATTTGAACAAGCTTGGTAGATGACTATTAGATGTCATTACATACCAAATTTGGAAGCCCTATGCCATACGGTTATGGACAAGAAGATTTTTAAAGTTTGCACAAAATAGGCCTTATATAAGCAAATTTTCAAATTTTTGACCCCTGGGGCAGGATTAAAATTTGACCCCAGGGGCATAATTTGAAGAAACTTGGTAGAGGACTATAAGATGTCACTTCATACCGCATTTGGTAGCCCTAGGCCCAATGGTTATGGATGAGAAGATTTTTAAAGTTTTCACAAAATAGGCCGTATATAAGCAAATTTTCAATTTTTTGACCCCCCGGGGCAGGGTCAAATTTGACCCCAGGGGCATAATTTAAAGAAACTTTGAAGAGGACTATAAGATTTCACTGCATACCAAATTTTGTAGCCCTAGACCCAATGGTTATGGACGAGAAGATGTTTAAAGTTTTCACAAAATAGGCCTTATATAAGCAAATTTTAAATTTTCTGACCCCCCAGGGCAAGGTCAAATTTGACCCCAGGGGCATAATTTGAAGAAACTTGGTAGAGGACTATAAGATGTCACTACATACCAAATTCGACCCCAGGGGCATAATTTGAACAAATTTGAAAGAGGTTCACCCCAGGAACATTCCTGAGAAATTTCATCAGAATTGGACCAGTTGTTTAGGAGAAGATGTTTAAAGAAAAAGTTAACGCACGCACGGACGGACGCACGGACACACGCACAACGGACACAGGACCATGACACAAGCCCCACTGGCCTTTGGCCAGTGGAGCTAAAAAGCACTCCACCAATTGAGCTTGTGGCTTTGAAGTTTCACTCGACCGAGGCGAAATCGCGGGACAGACGGACAGTCTGACTGCTATATGTCACCCTACTGGGGCCATAACAATTTTTAAATTGTTACATTTGATTTTTACCTTGTATCCCCCGTGTCCTTTTTAAAGGAAAAACCAAATATTGCAATCTTCTTATTTGTAACTGTGTTGAACAGGCACTCTATGACCCGGTTTGCAAACCTTCGACGTTGAAAGTCATTGAGGTTGATCACCTAAAATGGGTTGACAGATACATCATGGGATCCTTTTAATAAAAGCTTCTTAAGGAAAATTCCTGCAATTAAGTTTTCCTTAATTCAGTACCTGTCTAACTTGTCAATATAAAAACTAAACAAGATGGTCAAGAATCACTCACCTGAGTTGGAGGTACAAAAAGACACAAACAATTGCCCTTGTTTTTTACCCCTAACCAATACCTACTTGATACAGATTCAAACTTGGCCTTGATATTGTAAGATAAAATCTCTGAACAAGTTTGAGCAAGATTGAGTCATAAGTGTGCCCTTAGAGTTGTTACAAGTTTTTTTTAAAGATTTGATCAGATGATGGTGATTCAAATTCAATCCTCACCTAGTTGTTGTTGAAATAAGTTACATTCTGACCAAGTTTCATCGAGATTGAGTCATAAATGTGGCTTCTATAAACACAACAAGGTTTTAACAAGATTTTACGACTTGACCTACTGTATAGGGGGAAGTGAGAAAAATGTTGTACCCCTTTAGCTTGTTAGCCAAAATTCTTCAATATTTAATAAGATTAAGAACTTTCTTGTGAAGCTAGACACTTATAAGAAGAAAAAACAAGAGCACCGCCTTGCGGGTGCAGACCGCTCATCTATTTTCTTTTTAAAGGTGAAGGGACTCTCATTTTCAATCACAAAGGAGGGAGGATCGGAGTGAAGAGGGGTGTATAGTGTGGGGTTGTGGACATTTATTACATTATCTTCCAAAAAAGCGAAAAAAAAAAAAAAAAAAAAAATCCGGGGGGGGGGGGGGGGGGGGTTGGGGGGCGATGGGGGGGGGGGGGGGTTTGGGTGCGATGGTTGGACGGTATTTCAAACATAACCATTTTTAAAAAAAAATGGGGGGGGGTATAGTGTGAGGGTGTGGTGGTAATTTGTGAGATGATCTTAAAAAAAAAAAAAAAAAAAAAAAAAAAAAAAAATTAGGGGGGGAGGGGGTGGGGTGGGGGGGGGGGGGGTATAGTGTGAGGGTGTGGTGGTCATTTGTTAGATGATCTTAAAAAAAAAAAAAAAAAAAAAAAATAGGGGGGGGAGGGGGGGAGGGGGGGGAGGGGAGGGCACGGGGGATGGTTTGGGTGGAGTCTATTGTGGTATGTCAGGTAAGAGTAGTTTCATCAAAGTATCAATCAAATCTAATCATAAATAAAGAAGTTATGGCAATTTTAGCAAAATTTAATAATTTGACCTTGAGAGTCAAGGTCATTCAAAGGTCAAAGTAAAATTAAAGTTGCCAGGTACAGTAACCTCATGATAGCATGTAAGTATTTGAAGTTTGAAAGCAATAGCCTTGATACTTAAGAAGTAAAGTGGATCGAAACACAAAATTTAACCATATATTAAAAGTTACTAAGTCAAAAAAGGGCCATAATTCCGTAACAATGACAACCAGAGTTATGCAACTTGTCCTTTTACTGTACCCTTATGATAGTTTGTGAGTGTTCCAAGTATGAAAGCAATATCTATGATACTTTAGGGGTAAAGTGGACCAAAACATAAATCTTAACCAAATTTTCAATTTTCTAAGTATAAAGGGCCCATAATTCCGTTCAAATGCCAGTCAGAGTTACATAACTTTGCCTGCACGGTCCCCTTATGATAGTTCATAAATCTTGCAAGTATGAAAGCAATAGCTTTGATACTGTAGGAATAAAGTGGACCTAAACACAAAACTTAATCAAATTTTCAATTTTCTAAGTATAAAAAGGGCACATAATTCTGTCAAAATGCCAGTCAGAGTTACATTACTTTGCCTGCACAGTCCCCTTATGATAGTTAGTAAGTGTTGCAAGTATGAAAGCAATAGCTTTAATGCTTAAGGAATAAAATGGACCTAAACACAAAACTTAACCAAAATTGTCAATTTTCTAAGTATAAAAAGGGCACATAATTCTGTCAAAATGCATGCCAGAGTTATCTAAATTTGCCTGCCCAGTCCCCTCATGATAGTAAGTAAGTGTACCAAGTTTGAATGCAATAGCATTGATACTTACTGAGAAAAGTGGAACTAAACGCAAAACTTAACCAAAATTTTCAATTTTTTAAGTATAAAAAGGGCACATAATTCTGTCAAAATGCACGCCAGAGTTATCTAACTTTGCCTGCCCAGTCCCCTCATGATAGTAAGTAAGTGTACCAAGTTTGAATGCAATAGCATTGATACTTTCTGAGAAAAGTGGACCTAAACGCAAAACTTAACCGGACGCCGACGCCAACGCCAACGCCAACGCCAACGCCGACGCCGACGCCAAGGTGATGACAATAGCTCATAATTTTTTTTCAAAAAATAGATGAGCTAAAAATCACTTGAAAAGAGGACAACTCATCATATGTGCAAATCTTTGCAAACATTTTAGAATAATAGCACAACTACTATATGTTATCAATGAAACCCACTGAGGTGCATACATACCTGTTGCCAATATGTAGCAACCTCAGGCAGGTTGAGACACTCACAAAGATACACAAGGTTTAGGACATCCTTTTGGAAGCAGCTTCCCCCAAACCCTGGCAAGAAACCAGAAGTATCGTTGAAAACGATGGATGCTCCCCTTTTGTTCATTATAAAGTAAACAGGTATTCATAATAATTAATGACAATAATAGTTTACACCTACTCTTTCTTTAAAATGGAACTCCAAGCGCAATAACACTATGGTCACTAAAGTACACTGGCTGAATATGAGTCATGACTTGATCCTGTCTGTTGAAATACCATGTCTAAAACACTGCCTGTCTTACACGTTGGACTTGGAATCAGGTTTCGAAATGAAGAAAACTTCTGACCATTTAGGACTACCTTGTTGAAGTCTCCCAGAATAAATATCCTATCAGTGTCTGGAATGACCCCAGTGCCCACAAACCTCCTCAAAAGGTAGAGGTCCATGCAAGGTACATACATGCCAAATATATAAGAGATCGGTCAAATATTGAAGGCGCTATGAGAAACTGTAACCAAAGTTTGACCTTGAGAAAATCTATTATTAGCCTCGGTGACCTTGACCTTAGTGACCTCAAACCTCATCAAAAGGTAGAGGTCCATGCAAGGTACATACATGCCAACTATGTAAGAGATCGGTAAAATATTGAAGGCGCTATGAGAAACTGTAACAAAAGTGTGACGGAAGGAAAGAAGTAAGGAAGGAAAATAGCCTCTGTGACCTTGAACCCAGTGACCTCAAACCTCATCAAAAAGTAGAGGTCCATGCAAGGTACATGTACCTACATGCCAAATATGTAAAAGATTGGTAAAATATTTAAGGCGCTATAAAAAACTGTAACAAAAGTGTGATGGAAGGAAGGAAGTAAGGAAGGACAAACTGGCAACTAAATGCTCCACAGAAAATCTTCGGGGCGCATAAAAACATAGAAATGATCACAGTCTACTAATTGATGCATACTGGCTTGTCATTCTTCTTCTTATTTAACATCATAGCGCAAGTTACAATAATTATTATACAATATGTTCAAAGAAGAGCAATTGCTTGGAACAACAAACTTACATAATATAAGAAATTTTATTCATATCCGTATGGTTCATTTTATCCAGTTTCTTAAAGAGATCAATGAAAATATTGACTTTTTCTAAGTGTTCATGACTTTCTCAAATTTAATTCCCAGTTGTAGAAACATACCTACCAAAATTTAGTCATAAACTTACTGCAGTAAATTTCTCAATATAAAAAGTCAATAGGAATTTATCTTTCATATTTGCGATAAGCTCATTAGAAACAAACAGAAGCAAATTAATTGAATTGATATCCCCGGCAGAGAAAATTTTGTTTATTGATGAACTAAAAGAAAATATTATTTAAAAGGTTGTGCCTTTTCTCACTTATTTGTTAATGTGATGGATGAACAGGGCAATCACTGTATAATAACATAATGTATGGTTATTGGTTTTATGCATTGAAATTTTCCTCATTGATATCTAAACACCCATGAAGTTTTATGTTGAAATCTTGTATTGTATCACTCTTATTCATGACAGTGTAGGCTAATGGTTCATGAACATTGCACTAATTCTCCCCATTTGTATCTATACAACTATGGAGTTTCATATGGAAAGCCTTGACTGTCTTATACGTACAAAATGAACATTGTTGTGTCCAAATAGAAAAAACACCAAAAACAACGCCATCTTATAAGTGAGTTTCAACTAACCTCACTTAAACCCAGTAAGCTCCCGTGTACGCATGCTCCCCTGATAGAGCAAGGTAGTAGAAATGCTAGTTACATCTTACTGTAAATTAATTCCAGCCCAGGTGCAAGTCACTTACCAACACTGGCCTTAAGGAACTTATTTCCGATGCGAGAGTCCATCCCAATGGCATGTGCAACTTCCGAAACATCAGCCCCTGTAGCCTCACACACTGCAGACATTGCATTAATACTCGATATACGCTGGGCTAGAAACGCATTGGCTGCCTGAAGAAACCACATTTAACAAAACATATTTTAAATGGTGAATAGCTCCCAATTATCAACAAAGTATTCTTACTAAATATTGACAAATAAAGCTTTGATATATTTTTTTGTTATTTTTTGTTGGTTATACATTTGTGCATTGATTTCTATTGGTTATATATTTGAGCTTTGATTTCCAAGGGTTAAATATTATAGCTTCGAATTAAGTTGGTTACCTATTTGAGCTTTGATGCTAATTACTTGTTTACTTGAGCTCTGATTTCCATTGGTTATAATTTGGGCTCCGATTTTAATTGATTATATATTTGAGCTTTGATTTCATTTGGATATATAATTGAACTTTGAATAACATATGTTTATAAATTTGAACTTTGATTTGCTTTGGTTATATATTTGATTTTGTATTTCTATTGGTTATATATTTGAGCTCTGATTGGGATTGGTTAAATATTTGAGCTTTGATTTCCTATTGTTATATATTTGAGCTTTGATTTGCATTGGTTATATATCAAATATTAAGAGGAGTAAGACCAATTCTATGATTTTTTTTATAACTGGTCATTTTTGTATAAACATATGCATGTCATCACTAAATATTATCATACTCAATTTTTCGGACACTTAATGCTTTCTTGTCCTAAATTGAGATACAAAAAGAAATAAAACATATGGGTGTCCGAAAATTTAGAGACCAAAAATTATGTGTGTTTCAAAATTTAGAAACATACACTTGGATACTTTTCTAACACAACACTTTCAAAATTGAATATCACAGTTTTGAGTTAAGATTAAGATTTGATATTTGATTAAAAATTTTACTAGTGATCATTTGACTTCATTCTGAGCTCAAGGTGAAATCATTCATCCTTGAGGATCGGACGCTTAAGCACGTGTGGTATGTATGGTTTCATCTGTATGCACGTGTAAATGGTGAACCGCAATCAAAATCATTTAAGGTGGGTTCTTAAAACAGGAAAACATAAAACTAGTTTTTAACAAGAGGGCCTGAAAAGCCCAAAGTCGCTCACCTGAGATTCAAAGGAACTGACCTGTTCTGTGCAGCCCAAGATGTCATTAGAATAAAATGTTCTTACCAACTTTCATGACTAGTGAACATCCTGGCAGCCACGTTTTTCAACAGACCAGAACCATTTTCATACACAACCAAGATATCATTTAAACAAATATACTGACTAAGTTTCATGAAGATTCATAGTCCATATCAGGAAAAATGCCCCGCCCACTGATGGCCATGTTTTTCAAGCAACTGGAACAATTTTCGAACTTGTCCAAGATATCATTGGGACAAATCTTTTGACAAAGTTTCATGATGATCGTAAAATAAATACGGCTTCTAGAGTTTTAACAAGGTTTAACTATAGCTTTATAAGGAAAAATGCCACGCCCCCTTGGTGGCCATGTTTTTCCACCAACCGGAACCATTTTCGAACTCATCCAAGATATCATTGGGACAAATCATCTGACCAAGTTTCATGATGATCGGACAATAAATGTGGCCTCTAGAGTGTTAACAAGGTTTTACAAAAGCATGATATATAGCCATATTAGGAAAAATGCCCCGCCCCCTGGTGGCCATGTTTTTTAAGCAACAGAAACCATTTTCGAACTCATCCAAGATATCATTAGGACAAATCTTCTGACCAAGTTTCATGAAGATAGGAAAATAAATGTGGCCTCTAGAGTGTTAACAAGGTTTTACATATAGCCATATAAGGAAAAATGCCCCGCCCCCTGGCGGCCATGTTTTTCAACCAACAGGCATCATTTTTTAACTTGTCCAAGATATTATTGGGATGAATCTTCTGACCAAGCTTCATGAAGATCAGACAATAAATGTGGCCTCTACAGTGTTAACAAGATTTTACTATAGCCATATAAGGAAAAATGCCCCGCCCCTTGGCAGCCATGTTTTTCAAGCAAACGTAACCATTTTCGAACTCATTCAAGATATCATTGAGACCAATCTTCTGACCAAATTTCATGAAGATTGGACAATAAATGTGGCCTCTAGAGTGTTCACAAGGTTTTATTTTAGCCATATATAGCCATATAAGGAAAAATGCCCCGCCTCTTGGCAGCCATGTTTTTCAAGCAAACGTAACCATTTTCCAACTCATCCAGGATATCATACAGACCAATCTTCTGACCAAATTTCATGACAATTGGACAATAATTGTGGCCTCTAGAGTGTTAACAAGGTTTTACTATAGCCATATAAGGAAAACTGCCCCGCCCCCTGGTGGCCATATTTTCGAACTCGTCCGAGATATCAATGAAACCAATGTTTTGACCAAGTTTCATGATGATTGGGCAAAATTTGTGACTTCTACATGGTTCAAACAGAAATCTCAAACCTAAATTCAAGCACTTTTTAAGGACTTTTCAAGGCCAAATTTTCATTTTCAAGGCCGAGAACCGTACGTTAGTTTCCTTTAAAAACTGCATTTTCAAACCAGATTAACATAGTAAACATCTTTTTTTTTATTTGCTCAAACACATTACACTTATTCCACAATAACTCATACATGTTATTTCTAGTTATTACATAGAAATACAGGTTATCCATCCATAACTCAATGAGTCTCACATATGTACAGTACAGCCAACGCGGCACAAACATAATCCGCGGCTACACCACGGCCAGATTATTAGTACGCGGCCGCCGAATCGTGTGTTCACGCGGCATATCGCCGTGGCAATCGGCATCGATCCGCGCAACGACGCAGAGTCTGTATTAACCTCGCGTACTTTCGCGGAGTTAATCCGCCGCATACGTACGCGGCGGATCGAGTGAAAAGTTATCCACCTACATGTACATACATGTATGGGAAGCGTAGAATTAATTACACGCAACTGTTAATGTTTCGTTCGATTATCATTATTAAATTTGTAATCCGTAACACACTTCCGAATTTTAATGCTAACGCGAACTTAAGCAAATTCTAGCGTCAAATAAACAGTGCTAAAATTCATAAAAAGCGCGCGAAAATTATGCAGACATGTAGAACGTCGTTTGGAAAGTTTGGGTGTATTTTGTGTTGTATAAATACATGAACATCACGTCACGCGTAAATCGCGTGTTCAGTTGAAAAAAAAGCCCCGATTAGACGTTATTTCATCATCTCTATAAATAGTAACACATGCCAAAATGTATTTGATACTTAAGGAAATATCGAGAATGTTTGTGTATTGTAAATATTTACCAGCATTTGCTTTAAAACTGGAATATACAGAATTATCGGGTAATTAGTAGCGATATTAACTGTATAATATGAACAAAATAAAACGTGTTTACAAACACATATTCAAACAATAGTTATAATAAGCTGATAATTAACAAAACAACAAATACGTCCTCACCGTCTTGATTATTGATGTGGCTTCAAACAGCTTATTTTCTCAGCTTAAATATAATAGCAAAATCAACATGCAATTAATTTATAAATCCACCATATGCTGGAGCCTTGATCACTTGTATGTGCGAAAACATAATTACGTGACATTGTTTATGTGTGAAATACATACACTACGGGCGGGAAACAAACTTAATTGGCCAGACACATTAACTATGCTTACATGTTTATGCTAATACACTCCGCGCACAATAAATTTATTATGATTTTAATTATTATTATAATTGTTCTTTCAAAATTTGTTTACTACATGTAACTAAAAATTTTAAAAAGATTTTTTATTTCATGATGCGCATCGACTCGGCATCATGTCGCGGATCGCGGCATGCCTCGGCGGACAGATGCGAAGTTTCGCAGCGAAATGCGACTTGTCGCCGCATACTGACGCGGCATCGACTCATTTCGCCTTGCCGCCGCGGATCGCGAAATACGTTTGTTCCGCATTGGCTGTACTGTATTTACTTTTAAAAGTTATTACATACAAACACATTGTCTTTTTCCATGCTCACATCAAGCAGACTAGTTCATTACATTTAAACAGCAGTCAGTTACTATAACATTTTGTCTTTAACAGAATTAATTTCCTTTTCCAGTTCTTCCAGCTCTCTCCTCTTATTCAGTTAACCACCCTGGTTTGAAAGGACACTTCCCCATCCCTGCGTTTTTACTCGCAAAAATTGATCACAATGGAGAACCTCTGACGTAGTACACATAATCTGTGACGTGTACACATAACGTTTCGTACTAAATAGTGTACAAAACTTATATTTCGTATTCAACTTTTTTGCGCGAAGGAATTTATGATAAATTTTCATAATATTTCCCTTAAGAACGATTTAAGTAAAATAATTAAAGCAATGATAAAAGTAATTTTGAGCATAAAAAAAAAACATTTTCAAGGCTTTTTTACATGAAATAAGCATTTTTCAAGCACTTTTTCAAGGCCAACCTTTGTTCAAGGGCTTTTCAAGCCTTGGACTCGTTTTCAAGCACTTTTCAAGCCCTGTGCGAACCCTGTTCTAGACTGTTCACAAGGTTTCTCTATAGCCATATAAGGAATACTGCCCCGGCCCCTGGCGGCCATGTTTTTCAACAGACCGGAACCATTTTTGAACTCAATCAACATATCATTTAGACAAACATTTTGACAAAGTTACATGAAGATTGGGCATCAAATGTGACTTCTAAAGTGTTCACAAGGTTTTTCTTTTTTTTGACCTAGTGACCTAGTTTTTGACCCAGCATGACCCAGTTTCGAACTCAGTAGAGGTATCAATGGGACAAATGTTCTGACCAAATTTCATGAAGATCAGACAATAAATTTGGCCTCTAGAGTGTTCACAAGGCAAATATTGATGACGCACGACGCACGACTGACAAAAGGGAATCACAAAAGCTCACCATGAGAACGTTGTGCTCAGGTGAGCTTAAAATGTATAGCTCGTATAAATATTTAAGAGCGCAACCACACACCATGTCATATTGGAGGTTACCTGGAAGTGTATTGGAGACTTTTCTTATGCAACTACTTTCAACCTTTAATATTTCTATTAATATCTCTGTTATAAGTAAAGATTTTCATTCCAAATTGTATATGTGATCATTGACTACATTTGGTGCAAGCTAACGATAAAATCAATCATCCATGACGATTAGACTATTTATCACGTGGGGTGGTTATCATGCTATTTTCCAAAATGCGCGGTTTCGCTTCTAACAGAGATATTCAAATTTGAAAAGAGCTGCATTAGAAAAGTCTCCAAGTGTATTGCATGGGCGATACGGGTTAACAATTTGTATAGCATCAATTGTTGAAACAATAATATCATGTGCTTGTAAAATAAAAAGCTGTATAGTATAAACTACTTTTATGGATGTTTCACTTAAGCTGATGGGTGAAACCATTGTCAATAACCTCTATACACAACAAATATTTATTAAGGCTATAAACAGGGGTGTCAGAAAATTTAGTGTCCAAAAACTAACAGTAACTACTGTAAGTAACAAAACCCAAATCTGCATTTAGACTGAAGATAACTAAGTATCATTTCTTTATTATTTAAAAGGTTCAAAAGAGTGTACTTCTAAAGTATCCATGCAAAAAACTTTTTGTTCTTGATCCTTTTGGTCACATATTCACATAAAACTTATGAACACTAGTGACAATGTGTAAATTTTCCGAAATCAGCAATCCATACTGAGCTCAATATCTATGTATCCCTATGTATCAATAATAACCTTATCTACTCCGAGTTAATCAGTATTCTGTTTAGCTCTGAATGCCTCACAGACTCTGTTGATTGTTAGTGGTGTGAAAGAGGACTTAGTGATTATATGCATTGTATTGTTATTATGTTGAATGATTACATTACACATGTCGAGTATTTTATTATTAAATTTTAAATAGAAAAAAGCTGGAACATTTTTGTTTCAAGTATATATCTTTTAAACACGAAAGTATAGTCTATAGTGTTATTACAATTCGACCTACATGTAAGTAAATAATCTTATGTATCCCAAAGCACATTATCAAAGACACAGATATTTTATTTTTATTAGTCTATTTCTAGCGCATACATATAAAGAGAATTTCATTCGCTTATTTTGATGAAACATTCTACAGGTATATTAAGTGGAGGTGGCGTAGTAGAAGCTGTGGCTTATACATGAAGTCACAAGGAGGTCCTTAGATCTTAAAATGCGGTTCAGTTTATAAAGTAAGTTTACTGGTTTGGACCCAATAAACCGTGCTATACTGGAATTGCAGTGTATCTACTCAGTGAGAGTGTTCTTAGCAATCTAAAACACAGGTCATTGCATCAATCTTCCCTACCGAAGTGTTCCCAGCTGCCTAGCCACCAGGAGGTCCTGGGATTGATCTCCACTGTGGGAGTGTTCCCAGCTGCCTAGCCACCAGGGGGTCCTGGCATTGATCTCCACTGTGGGAATGTTCCCAGCTGCCTAGCCACCAGGAGGTCACAGGATTGATCCCCTCTGCGGGAGTGTTCCCAGCGGCCTAGACACCAGGAGGTCCTGGCATTGATCTCCACTGTTGGAATGTTCCCAACTGCCTAGCCACCAGGAGGTCCTAGGGCTGATCTCACTGTTGGAGTGTTCCCGGCTGCCTGCCCACCAAGAGGTCCTGGCATTGATCTCCACTGTGGGAGTGTTCCCAGCGGCCTAGACACCAGGAGGTCCTGGGATTGATCTCCTCTGCAGGAGTGTTCCCAGCTGCCTAGCCACCAGGAGGTCCTGGGATCGATCTCCACTGTGGGAGTGCTCCCAGCTGCCTAGCCACCAGGAGGTCCTGGGACTGATCTCCACCGTGGGAATGTTCCCAGCTGCCTAGCCACCAGGAGGTCCTGGGATTGATCTCCACTGTGGGAGTGTTCCCAGCTGCCTAGCCACTAGGAGGTCCTGGGGTTGATTTCCACAGTGGCAATGTTCCCAGCTGAATAGCCACCAGGATGTCCTGGGGTTGATCTCCACTGTGGGAGTGTTCCCAGCAGCCTAGGCACCAGGAGGTCCTGGGGTTGATCTCAACTGTGGGAGTGTTCCCAGCTGCCTAGCAACCAGAAGGTGTTCCGGGCTTCCTAGCCAACAGGAGGTCCTAAGATTGATCTCCACTGTGGGAGTGTTCCGTGCTGCCTAGGCACCAGGAGGTCATGGGATTGATCTCCACTGTGGGAGTGTTACTAGCTGCCTAGCCACCAGGAGGTCCTGGGGTTGATCTCCACTGTGGGAGTGTTCCCAGCTGCCTAGACACCAGGAGGTCCTGGGATTAATCTCAACTGTGGGAGTGTTCCCAGCTGCCTAGCCACCAGGAGGTCATGGGATTGATCTCTTGTGTGGGAGTGTTCCCAGCTGCCTAGGCACCAGGAGGTCATGGGATTAATCTCCACTGTGGGAGTGTTCCCAGCTGCCTAGGCACCAGGAGGTCATGGGATTGATCTCTTGTGTGGGAGTGTTCCCAGCTGCCTAGCCACCAGGAGGTCCTGGGATCGATCTCCACTGTGGGAGTGTTCCCAGCTGCCTAGGCACCAGGAGGTCATGGGATTGATCTCTTGGGTGGGAGTGTTCCCAGCTGCCTAGGCACCAGGAGGTCATGGGATTGATCTCTTGTGTGGGAGTGTTCCCAGCTGCCTAGCCACCAGGAGGTCCTGGGATCGATCTCCACTGTGGGAGTGTTCCCAGCTGCCTAGCCACCAGGAGGTCCTGGGGTTGATCTCCACTGTGGGAGTGTTCCCGGCTGCCTAGACACCATGAGGTCCTGGGATTAATCTCCACTGTGGAAGTGTTCCCAGCTGCCTAGCCACCATGAGGTCTTGGGATTAATCTTCACTGTGTGGAGTGTTCCCAGCTGCCTAGACACCAGGAGGTCCTGGGATTAATCTCCACTGTGGGAGTGTTCCCAGCTGCCTAGACACCATGAGGTCCTGGGATTAATCTCCACTGTGGGAGTGTTCCCAGCTGCCTAGACTCCATGAGGTCCTGGGATTAATCTCAACTGTGGGAGAGTTCCCAGCTGCCTAGGCACCATGAGGTCCTGGGATTAATCTCCACTGTGGGAGTGTTCCCATCTGCCTAGACACCAGGAGGTCCTGGGATTGATCTCCTCTGTGGGAGTGTTCCCAGCTGCCTAGCCACAAGGAGGTCCTGGGATTGATCTCCACTGTGGGAGTGTTCCCAGCTGCCTAGCCCCCAGGAGGTCCTGGGATTGATCTCTGTGGGAGTGTTCCCAGCTGCCTAGCCACCAGGATGTCCTGGGATTGATCTCCACTGTGGGAGTGTTCCCAGCTGCCTAGCCATCAGGAGGTCCTGGAATTGATCTCCTCTGTGGGTGTGTTCCCAGCTGCCTAGCCCCCAGGAGGTCTTGGGATTGATCTCCACTGTGGGAGTGTTCCCGGCTGCCTAGCCCCCAGGAGGTCCTGGGATTGATCTCCTCTGCAGGAGTGTTCCCGGCTGCCTAGCCACCAGAAGGTCATGGGATTGATCTCCTCTGTGGGTGTCTTCCCAGCTGCCTAGCCATCAGGAGGTCCTGGGATTGATCTCCTCTGCAGGAGTGTTTCCAGCTGCCTAAGTACCAGGAAGTCCTGGGATTGATTTCTGTGGGAGTGTTCCCAGCTGCCTAGCCACCAGGATGTCCTGGGACTGATCTCCATGGTGGGAGTGTTCCCAGCTGCCTAGCCACCAGGAGGTCCTGGGATTGATCTCCACTGTGGGAGTGCTCCCAGCTGCCTAGCCACCAGGAGGTCCTGGGACTGATCTCCACCGTGGGAATGTTCCCAGCTGCCTAGCCACCAGGAGGTCCTGGGATTGATCTCCACTGTGGGAGTGTTCCCAGCTGCCTAGCCACTAGGAGGTCCTGGGGTTGATTTCCACAGTGGCAATGTTCCCAGCTGAATAGCCACCAGGATGTCCTGGGGTTGATCTCCACTGTGGGAGTGTTCCCAGCTGCCTAGGCACCAGGAGGTCCTGGGGTTGATCTCAACTGTGGGAGTGTTCCCAGCTGCCTAGCAACCAGAAGGTGTTCCGGGCTTCCTAGCCAACAGGAGGTCCTAAGATTGATCACCACTGTGGGAGTGTTCCCAGCTGCCTAGGCACCAGGAGGTCATGGGATTGATCTCCACTGTGGGAGTGTTCCCAGCTGCCTAGACACCATGAGGTCCTGGGATTAATCTCCACTGTGGTAGTGTTCCCAGCTGCCTAGCCACCATGAGGTCTTGGGATTAATCTCCACTGTGTAGAGTGTTCCCAGCTGCCTAGACACCAGGAGGTCATGGGATTGATCTCTTGTGTGGGAGTGTTCCCAGCTGCCTAGACACCATGAGGTCTTGGGATTAATCTCCACTGTGGGAGTGTTCCCAGCTGCTAGACTCCATGAGGTCCTGGGATTAATCTCAACTGTGGGAGAGTTCCCAGCTGCCTAGGCACCATGAGGTCCTGGGATTAATCTCCACTGTGGGAGTGTTCCCATCTGCCTAGACACCAGGAGGTCCTGGGATTGATCTCCTCTGTGGGAGTGTTCCCAGCTGCCTAGCCACAAGGAGGTCCTGGGATTGATCTCCACTGTGGAAGTGTTCCCAGATGCCTAGCCACCAGGATGTCCTGGGACTGATCTCCATGGTGGGAGTGTTCCCAGCTGCCTAGCCCCCAGGAGGTCCTGGGATTGATCTCCTCTGTGGGTGTGTTCCCAGCTGCCTAACCCCAAGAAGGTCCTGGGATTGATCTCCTCTGTGGGAGTGTTCCCAGCTGCCTAGACACCAGGAGGTCCTGGGATTGATCTCCTCTGCGGGAGTGTTCCCGGCTGCCTAGCCACCAGGAGGTCCTGGGATTGATCTCCTCTGTGGGTGTCTTCCCAGCTGCCTAGCCATCAGGAGGTCCTGGGATTGATCTCCTCTGCGGGAGTGTTCCCAGCTGCCTAAGTACCAGGAAGTCCTGGGATTGATTTCTGGGGAAGTGTTCCCAGCTGCCTAGCCACCAGGATGTCCTGGGACTGATCTCCACGGTGGGAGTGTTTCCAGCTGCCTAGCCATCAGGAGGTCCTGGAATTGATCTCGTCTGTGGGAGTGTTCCCAGCTGCCTAGCCACTAGGAGGTCCTGGGACTGATCTCCTGTGTGGGAGTGTTCCCAGCTGCCTAGGTACCAGGAAGTCCTGTGATTTATCTCCACTGTTGGAGTGTTCCCAGCTGCCTAGCCACCAGGAGGTCCTGGCATTGATCTCTACTATTGGAGTGTTCCCAGCTGCCTAGGCACCAGGAGGTCCTGGGATTAATCTCCTCTATGGGAATGTTCCCAGCTGGCTAGCCACCAGGAGGGTCTGGGGTTGATCTCCACTGTTGAAGTAGTCCTAGCTGCCTAGCCACCAGGAGGTCATGGGATTGATCTCTTGTGTGGGAGTTTTCCCAGCTGCCAAGCCCCCAGGAGGTCATGGGATTGATCTCCACTGTGGGAATGTTCCCAGCTGCCTAAGTTCCAGGAGGTCCTGGGATTGATCTCCTGTGTGGGAGTGTTCCCAGCTGCCTAGCCACCAGGAGGTCCTGGGATCGATCTCAACTGTGGAAGTGTTCCTAGCTGAATAGCCACCAGGATGTCCTGGGATTGATCTCCACTGTGGGAGTGTTTCCAGCTGCCTAGCCACCAGGAGGTCCTGGGATTGATCTCCTGTGTGGGAGTGTTCCCAGCTGCCTCACCACCAGGAGGTCCTGGGATTAATCTCCACTGTGGGAGTGTTCCCAGCTGCCAAGGCACCAGGAGGTCCTGGGATTGATCTCAACTGTGGGAGTGTTCCTGGCTGCCTAGCCACTAGGAGGTCCTGGCATTGATCTCCACTGTGGGAGTGTTCCCAGCTGCCTAGGCACCAGGAGGTCATGGAATCGATCTCTTGTGTGGGAGTGTTCCCAGCTGCCTAGCCACCAGGAGCTCATGGGATTGATTTCTTGTGTGGGAGTGTTCCCAGCTGCCTAGCCACCAGGGGGTCCTGGGATCGATCTTAACTTTGGGAGTGTTCCCAGCTGCCTAGGCACCAGGAGGTCCTGGGATTGATCTCAACTGTGGGAGTGTTCCCAGCTGCCTAGACACTAGGAGGTCCTGGCATTGATCTCCACTGTGGGAGTGTTCCCAGCTGCCTAGGCACCAGAAGGTCATGGGATTGATCTCTTGTGTGGGAGTGTTCCCAGCTGCCTAGGCACCAGGAGGTCCTGGGGTTGATCTCTTGTGTGGGAGTGTTCCCAGCTGCCTAGCCACCAGGGGGTCCTGGGGTTGATCTCCACTGTGGGAGTGTTCCCAGCTGCCTAGGCACCAGGAGGTCCTGGGGTTGATCTCTTGTGTGGGAGTGTTCCAAGCTGCCTAGCCACCAGGAGGTCCTGGGGTTGATCTCCACTGTGGGAGTGTTCCTGGCTGCCTAGGCACCAGGAGGTCATGGGATTGATCTCTTGTGTGGGAGTGTTCCCAGCTGCCTAGCCACCAGGGGGTCCTGGGATCGATCTTAACTGTGGGAGTGTTCCCAGCTGCCTAGGCACCAGGAGGTCCTGGGATTGATCTCAACTGTGGGAGTGTTCCCAGCTGCCTAGCCACTAGGAGGTCCTGGCATTGATCTCCACTGTGGGAGTGTTCCCAGCTGCCTAGCCACCAGGAGGTCATGGGATTGATCTCTTGTGTGGGAGTGATCCCAGCTGCCTAGCCACCAGGGGGTCCTGGGATCGATCTTACTGTGGGAGTGTTCCCAGCTGCCTAGCCACCAGGAGGTCATGGGATTGATCTCGTCTGTGCGAGTGTTCCCAGCTGCCTAGACTCCATGAGGTCCTGTGATTAATCTCAACTGTGGGAGTGTTCCCAGTTGCCTAGCCACCAGGAGGTCCTGGGATCGATCTCAACTGTGGAAGTGTTCCTAGCTGAATAGCCACCAGGATGTCCTGGGATTGATCTTAACTGTGGAAGTGTTTCCAGCTGCCTAGCCACCAGGAGGTCCTGGGATTGATCTCCTGTGTGGAAGTGTTCCCAGCTGCCTAGCCACCAGGAGGTCCTGGGATTAATCTCCACTGTCGGAGTGTTCCCAGCTGCCAAGGCACCAGGAGGTCCTGGGATTGATCTTAACTGTGGAAGTGTTCCCAGCTGCCTAGGCACCAGGAGGTCATGGGATTGATCTCTTGTGTGGGAGTGTTCCCAGCTTCCTAGCCACCAGGATGTCATGGGATTGATCTCCACTGTGGGAATGTTCCTAGCTGCCTAGACTCCATGAGGTCCTGTGATTAATCTCAACTGTGGGAGTGTTCCCAGCTGCCTAGCCACCAGGAGGTCCTGGGATCGATCTCAACTGTGGAAGTGTTCCTAGCTGAATAGCCACCAAGATGGCCTGGGATTGATCTCCACTGTGGGAGTGTTTCCAGCTGCCTAGCCACCAGGAGGTCATGGGATTGATCAATTGATAAATTTTGGGGGAGCATAATAAAATGTTATATTACACCTCAGAGATATTGGTCCTTCTATATCTATATGACCGGTTTCAGTCTGTAAAATGCGATAGAGAAACCTAAGAGTATATGGACCAGTCACTATTTTTTTGTATATGGACCGTTCAGGGTTACACACCGCTAAATGTGCACTGTGTTGACGCCTTTTATTGAACAGCATTGACACTGTTTCAGCTTTAACAAGAGTACAAAAAAACTTAATTTAGAATAAACAACAAGCTAACCTCAATGCCAACGTTAATACAATGTTTAAAACAATAAAGTCGGAACGATATTCACTTCCATTTTCTATTCTTCCATCCCTTTATCCAAACTTATTTGAAATCACACTATTTTATTGTATCTATTCCTATCGAAGTTTACATTATGTACGATAAACACACAATTCGAAATACGTTAAATAATTTTGCATTCGTTTGATGCCTTAAACAAATAAGTAACTGTTAAAAAAACACCACGTCCAACATGTCCTAAACATCCAGAGCATTTATCTCCAACTGGAATGTTTCGTCAGAGAAACTACGTCACACGATATACGTCATCGTTTGCGCATTCAGTTGCATGAAAAATAAAAGTACAGAAAGCCGGTTCAACACTGTACAATGATACAGGGGATACTCTTTGGTGTAATATAAGAAATAGTAAACTCCACTTCGGTTCCAATGGCATTATAGTGACCAGCCAGGCAGCCAAAAACTGTAAATGGACCTCAGCCTACGGCTTGGGTCCATATTTGTGGCTGCCTGGCTGGTCACTATAATGCCATAGGGACCTCAGTGGGGTTAACTAGTTCTTAAATAATAAATATTTATTAAGAAACTGATATGTTATCAAAGCATGCGATCTCAAATTACTTTTGTTTCTATTGAGTACATGAACGAGCAATATGACATGCTTAACGTATACTTAAACTACTAAATAATTGTTCAATTAACGGGTTACTAAACGGTAACGGCAAAAGGTTAACCGGTTAATGTTTTTTGTAACCTCTTTCATCCCTAGTATTTAACATTTATGAATATTGGATACATGATTTGATGTTTGAAAACACATATATATTTCCCAATTACCAATTTTGAGAGTTCAGAAGACCATGTGTTCATGGTGATAACATTCTCTTGGGGAACCCAATTCTTGTAGACCTCGACTAAGGTCTGAATAGCGGCCCTCCCGTCCTGAGTCTGCTCTCCACCAATCAGAACACGGTCAGGCCGCAGTAGATCTTTCACTGCAGTGCCCTCTGCAAGGAACTCTGGGTTTGATAGCACCTGAAATGTTTTTGCAATTAAACAAGATTGGCAGAGAAAGATCAAATTTACATCACAGTTTCATACAAGCCATTACAGAAAAGTTTCAGTATAAGTTGATTATCACTAAAATATTTATGTTTAATTGACTGTTTGACTGGCTCTCTTAGTCAAGAGCAGTGGAATACAAATCCGAGGATTGTGGATGTAATTTCTGGTCCTATCATCCACCTTTAGTGGGCATTCATCATTACATACTTTATATCATTTAGTTTTGGCATTTAGCAGTTAACAATACACTCAAACAATCAAAGGATCGGTTAATATTTTAAATAACTCAATTTCCTGAATGCTAAATAATATAATAAATTAGACCATGTATATCACCACAAGCAGTGCTTTCCACAGGCCATTTAACTGGTCCCTCACCGGGGCGCTTGAATTTCGAAATCGGAGTCTACGGGCGCCTCAAATTTTCTGATCAGTGTATTTTGGCTTCTATTGCAAATAGTCATTCTTAAGATCAAAGCGATATCGACATTGCCGAAAATTTTGAAAGCCAATTAATGATCCTCTGTCAACTACATCTAACGCTTAACCCAACTAAAGCCCGCTTGGCGGTGCCTAGCTGTATTGGAAAATCAATATTGGCCAATGAGAGCGTACGCTTTGTATAAGGGACAGCACTCGTAGGCAGGCACTACTGCAGACGACTCGTAACAAACATGTAATTGCCACAGAAATCTTGGCTTAGAAAACTGATAATGGCTATGATCCTCGTGGAAGTTGTGCATTTCATGAAATACTCTCAAACATTTACTTGACTCGAACAGCATTTAAACAAATTATCGTTGAATTCATTTCGCAACTGTTCATGTTTTCTTGAAGTCTCAAATGAGCATAATTAAATTTGTAATCGGAAACCCACTTCCAAATGTAAATGTTAACTCTACATTAACAGATTCTTGCTTTAAATAAACAGTGATAATTTATTTTGTGTTGACCCTTTGTCTCAATAAAAAGGGCGCGAAAATTATGCAGCATGTACAACGTCATGTCATATACATAGAAAGTGTGGGTGTATCGAGCGTTGTATTATCAAGCACACACCACGTCAAGCAATTTACGCATGTTCAGTGGCAATATTTCATCAAATCTATAAATTGTCACTAATGCTGAAATTTATTTGATACTTGAGAAAAATGGCAATGTTTGTTGTAAAAGAAATTATTGAGCACTTTTATTGTCAATATTTACCAGAAAGTGCTTTTAAAAATGGGATTATGGGGTAATGAATAGAAACTTGAAAAGTAGTAAGTATGCAGTGATAGAGGCGGGTTGATATGGATGTATTGGAGAATTGTTCGAGTCAGGATTTTTCTATCTTTGTGGGAAAGTTTTAAAACAATTATTAAAATATGTCTTTATAAATGACTTTATAGCTGGGGGGTTTTCTTGAAAAGTCATAGCGCACCAAATGACGTCTTTTGACGCTGTTTTTCTTAGAGTTATAACACATGACAGAACGTCAATTGACACATAATTTTTTTTTAAATCAACTTCGGAAGGGGACACCCCTCCCGAAGCCACCTCTATCAGCCCCGGGCCGGCTGAAAAAATTCCTGTGGAAAGCACTGACCACAAGTGTATATGTCATACTCTAGCAAAGAAGTACACAAGAATGTAACAGAGAGGTTAATTTCCAATTTCAATTTCAAATTAAACTTATTACAATCATGGCCATACTGATGACAATTTAACCTTTATTGGCACCAATTAGAGAAGGTGTGAATATAATTGGTTATTACTTATATATGCAAATTATTTTGCTTAGTTTTCACTCACGCTTCAATAATGTTTCAATAAATTTACCATATTAAAATTGATACAATACAATCTAGATACTAGTTTATCAAGTTAAACACAAACAAGAGCTGTCAGAGGACAGCGCGCTCGACTATTCGAGTGCTTGACAGTATAACGTAAGCCATCATGGAGGGGGGGGGGGTATAATGTGGGTGTGTGATCATTTAATAGATGATCTTTCAAAAATAAGAAAGAAAAAAAAAAATTGGGAGGGGGGTTTGGGGAGGGTTCTGGGGTGGGGCATGGGGAATGGTTTGGGTGGAGTGCATTGTGATATGTCAGGTAAGTGTTGTTTTGTCAAAGTATGAATCAAATGTGATCATAAAAAAAGGAGTTATGGCAATGTAAGCAAAATTTATTAATTTTACCTTGAGAGTCAAGGTCATTCAAAGGTCAAGGTCAAATTAAATTTGCCAGGTACAGTACCATCATGATAGTAAGAAAGTATTTGAAGTTTGAAAGCAATAGCCTTGATACTTTAGAAGTAAAGTGGATGTAAACACAAAATTTAACAAAATATTCAAAGTTACTAAGACAAAAAAGGGCCATAATTCCGTTAAAAAGCCAACCAGAGTTATGCAACTTGCCCTGTACAGTCCCCTTACAATAGTTAGCGAGTTTTCCAAGTCTGAAAGCAATAGCTATGATACTTCAGGAGTAAAATGGACCAAAACACAAAACTTAACCAAATCTTCAATTATCTAAGTATAAAAGGGGCCATAATTCTGGGTACTTAATATTTGGGGTAGTACGCAAACTTTAACATAGATTTATCAATAATATGCATATTCTAAGTATATAAGGGGCCATAATTCTGTCAAAATGCTTGATATAGTTGTCTGCTCTTGTTTATAGATTGGGGTCATGTTGGTTAAGAAGTATGCAAAATATAAAAGCAATTTGTCAAAAGACATAGGAAATATTTGGGGGTTGTACGCAAACTTTAACATAGATTTATCAATAATATGCATATTCTAAGTATAAAAGGGGCCATAATTCTGTCAAAATGCTTGATACAAATGTCTGCTCTTGTTAATAGATTGGGGTCATGTTGGTAAAGAAGTATGCAAAATATAAAAGCAATATGTCAAAGGACATAGGAAATATTTGGGGTAGTGCGCAAACTTTAACATTTGCACGCTAACGCTAACGGGAACGCCGACGCCGGGGTGAGTAGGATAGCTCTACTATATATATTTCATATATAATAGTCGAGCTAAAAAACAAATACAAATAAATACGCTTTTATTATGTCAAAAATAAAAACAGAAACGATTTCAATCAGGTGTTGATAACACATTGTCATCTTTTAATTGAATTTATCATCTTTATCATGTTGGCTGTTAAATATACATCTATGGACAAAAGGGCAGAGATACAAAGGAACTGACCTGTTCTGTGCAGCCCAAGATATCGATCATTAGAACAAACGTCCTGACCAAGTTTCATGAAAAGTGAACTATAAATGTAACTTCTAGGGTGCTAACAAGGTTTTATTATAACATTATAAGGATAAATTCCCTGCCCTGGTGGCCATGTTTTCCAACAGACCGGAACCATTTTTGACCTCATCCAAGATATCATGTTCTGACCAAGTTTCATGAAGATTATATAATAAATGTGACTTTTAGAGTGTAAACAAGTTTTAATTATAGTCATATTAGGAAAAATGCCCCGCCCCCTGACAGCCATGCTTTTCAACTAACTGAAACCATTTTCAAACTCTTCCAAGATATCATTGGGACAATTCTTCTAACCAAGTTTCATGAAGATCGGACAATAAATGTGGCCTTTAGAGAGTTAACAAGAATTTACTAAAGACAAATACATAAAGCCATATTAGGAAAAATGCCCCCCCCCCCTTGTGTTTCAAGCAAATGGAACCATTTTTGAACTCGTCAAAGATATCATTAGGACAAATCTGCTGACTAAGTTTCATGATGATCGGAAAATAAATGTGTCCTCTAGAGTATTAACAAGGTTTTGCTAAAGCCATATAAGGAAAAATGCCCCAACCCCTGGTGGCCATGTTTTTTTCAACAGACCAGAACCATTTTCAAACTCATCCAAGATAAAATTAGAACAAATGTTCTGACCAAGTTTCATGAAGATTGGACAATAAATGTGATTTTTAAAGAGTAAACAAGTTTTTACTATAGCCATATAAGGAAATATGACCAACCCCTGGCGGCCATGTTTTTCAACCAACGAAAACCATTTTCAAACTCATCCAAGATATCAAATCTTCTTACCAAGTTTCATGAAGATCAGACAATAAACCTGTCCTCTAGAGTGTTAACAAGGTTTCACAATAGCCATATAAGGTCAAATGCCCCGCCCTCTAGCGACCATGTTTTTCAACAGACCAGAATCCTTTTCAAACTCATCCAAGATATCATTAGAACAAATCTTCTGACCAGGTTTCATGAAGATTGGACTAATACTGTGACTTAAAGAGAGATAAAAAGTTTTTACCAAACCCATATATGGAAAAATGCCCGCCCCCTGGCTGCCATGTTTTTCAACCAACCGGAACCCTTTTTGAACTCATCTAAGATATCATAGGGACAAATCTTCTGACCAAGTTTCATAAAGATCAGACAATAATTGTGGCCTCTAGAGTGTTAACAAAGTTTTACCATAGCCTTATTTAGCGCATAATAGCCATTTAAGGAATAATGCCCCACTCCCTGGTGGCCATCTTTTTTAACCAACCAGAACCATTTTCAAAATCTTTCAAGATATCATTTGCATATATCTTCTGAGCAAGTTTCATGATGATCAGACAATAAATGTGGCCTCTAGAGTGTTAACAAGGTTTTACTATAGCCATATAAGGCTAAATGCCCCGCCCCCTGGCGGCCATGCTTTTCAGATCCATTTTGGAACTCATCTAAGATATCATTGGCACAAATCTTCAGACCAAATTTGATGAAGATCGGACAATAAATGTGGCCTCTAGAGTGTTAACAAGGCAAAAATTGATGCCACCCAACACAAGACTCTAGGGACAAAAGGCGATCACAAAAGCTCACCATGGGCACATTGTGCTAAGGTGAGCTATAAACACAATACACATACTGGACATGGAGGGTGTTAACAAGTACCACTTATCCTTACTATTCTAACTTAAGTAAGCTAACAGTATTGATACTTTTATACTGCATATGAATTGTACAGCAAATGCTGATTGTAATATAATTACACAGTGTAATGTTCTCCCATTTGTCTACCCGAGATATCAACAAACATAATGTCCCACAAATAATAATGATTTTGCAGTATTTATCATTGCATGGGTAAACATTTAAACTATAGTGTCATGAGTTGAAAAAGAGCTGCGTTTGTGAAACACAAAAAATCAATGGAACGAAGCTCAGGCTTCATCTGTATGTCATGTAGGTAGACTCACATACCAATAATCAGCTCAATATCTGAGGGCGTTGCATAAAAAGGTTATTATAGAAAAAAAATCCAAACCCATAACTTTGCCAACAATAAATGGACCGGAATGAATTTCACGTTTCATCTCTAGGTCATGTAGGTAGACTCACATACCAATAATCAGCTCAATATCTGAAAGTGTTGCATAAAAAACTTCTGGAAAATTTCTAAGTACAAGGCTGGTAACTTCGCCAAAAATCAATCGACCGTAACACATTTCTCACTCCATCTGTAGGTCTTGTAGGTAGACTCACATATAAAACAAGGGCTGTTTGTAAAACATGCATGCCCCCCATATGGGCTGTCAGTTGTAGTGGCAGCCATTGTGTGAATATGTTTTTTGTCACTGTGACCTTGACCTTTGACCTAGTGACCTGAAAACTAATAGGGGTCATTTGCCAGTTATGATCAATGTACCTATGAAGTTACATGATCCTAGGCGTAGGCATTCTTGAGTTATCATCCGGAAACCATTTTACTGTTTCGAGTCACTGTGACCTTGACCTTTGACCTAGTGACCTGAAAATCAATAGGGGTCATCTGCCAGTCGTGATCAATGTGCCTATGAAGTTACATGATCCTAGGCGTAGGCATTCTTGAGTTATCATCCAGAAACCATTTTACTGTTTCGAGTCTCTGTGACCTTGACCTTTGACCTAGTGACCTGAAAATCAATAGGGGTCATCTGCCAGTCATGATCAATGTTCCTATGAAGTTTCATGATCCTAGGCGTAAGCATTCTTGAGTTATCATCCGGAAACCATTTTACTGTTTGGAGTCACTGTGACCTTGACCTTTGACCGAGTGACCTGAAAATCAATAGGGGTCATCTGCCAGTTATTATCAATGTACCTATGAAGTTTCATGATCCTAGGCCTAAGCGTTCTTGAGTTATCATCCGGAAACCATCTGGTGGACCGACAGACCGACGGACCGACAGACCGACATGTGCAAAACAATATACCCCCTCTTCTTCGAAGAGAGACATAAAAATCAGCTCAATATCTAAAATAGTTCGATAGAAAAATTGAACAGTTATTATAGAGAAAATTTCTAAGTCCAAGAACCATAACTTCGCCAACTATCAATGGGCAGGAAGGAATTTCTCACTTCATTTTTAGTTAACTGAGGTTAAGAGCATTAGTTTTGCAAGCAAGATTTTATCATGACCCGAAACCTGATCACTGCCTTAATACGCGCTGAGAAATAACTCGTGGCATTGTTTCAGTTCTTGAACTACAATCAGTTACAAATAGAAACAAAATATGAACATCGTGTTAAATGAATAATTTTGAAAGGATCTTTATATCAAAAGTCGAAAAACTATTTTTTAGCCATAAGTGTCGCGGAAGAGTTAGTTTATAAATGATTAAAATAGTCCACTACGTGCTACGTCAGGCAAGTGGTATTTTTGCGCAGCACAGTTCATTCCAAATCTGAGGCTATTAATAGACGACTGCTGAATAACAATGTGATGTCGAGATTGCAATACACTAGTATGCGTCTTTTGCGTAAATTCTTTGATAGCGCTTAACTGATTTCTGGTAGTACAGCGGGAGGGGGGGGGGATCTGAAATGGCTGGAAAATGTTCTGAGGTTCGCAATAGACTGATGCCTATATTCACTTGAGTTTAGAAAACCCAACTTATCACCCTGGTACAAACAACGCCGGTCCATTATATCAACCAATAATAGCTTGATTTAAATAATAGTGGTTGATACGGTGTGTGTTTTCGAAAGAATTATAAACACACACACAGCCGATTCCTTTTTTGATCAACGGGAGAAAAACGGAAACAAGAGGGCCATGATGGCCCTGAATCGCTCACCTAACTAACCTTGCTACATCAACTTAAATTCTATCAGACCCATATACAATCCCAAGCCAGATTTCATTAATTAATACATTCTGACAAAATTTCATAAAGATGTGATGAAAACTGTGACCTCTTTCATCTACACAAGGTTTTACTAGAATTGGCCCGGTGACCTAATGTTTAACCCCAGATGACTCATTTACGATCCAAAATCAGATATTATCAAGATAAACATTCTGACCATATTTCATTAAGATCAGATGAAACTATGACCTCTATTGTCTACACAAGGTTTTTCTATGATTTGACCTAGTGACCTAGTTTTTGACCCCAGATGACCCAAATACAATCCCAACCCAGATTACATCAAGATAAACATTCTGACCAAATTTCATAAAGATTGGATGAAAACTGTGACCTCTATTGTCTACACAAGGTTTTTCTATTATTTGACCTAGTGACCTAGTTTTTGACCCCAGATGACCCAAATACAATCCAAACCCAGATTTCATCAAGATAAACATTCTGACCTAATTTCATAAAGATAAGATGAAAACTGAGACCTCTATTGTCTAAACAAGGTTTTTCTATTATTTGACCTTGTGACCTAGTTTTTGACCCCAGATGACCCAAATACAATCCCAACCCAGATTTCATCAAGATAAACTTTCTGACCAAATTTCATACAGATTGGATGAAAACTGTGACCTCTATTGCCTACACAAGGTTTTTCTATTATTTGACCTAGTTTTTGACCCCAAATGACCCAAATACAATCCCGACCCAGATTTCATCAAGATAAACATTCTGACCAAATTTCATACAGATTGGATGAAAACTGTGACCTCTACTGTCTACACAAACAAATTGTTGATGGACACACACACGCACAATGGTCACATAAGCTCACCATGTCACTTTCGTGACAGGTGAGCTAAAAATATGAAGAACTTTAAAAGTTATTGTAGGATCCAGAAAAGTGTGACAGACCGACAGACTCACAGAGCGCAAACCATAAGTCCCCTCCTGTGAATCTTGTGGGTTGAGAGAAGATATGTTGCCAGTAGTTTATATAAATAGTCATGAAGTCTTGGAATAAACTGTATCTAAGTTAAACAAGAGCTGTGTTGGTGAAACACAATGCCCCTTTCTGCGCTTTGAAGCCGCACAACAGCTATTTGAGAGAAAAATGGTAAGTCCATGGTCCGTTACTTCGTAAACAAGGTTATATTTAGAATGAAAAGGTCACAGTGACCTTGACCTAGTGACCTCAAACCATGTTTGATTGACATAGTGACCTCAAACCATGTTTGATTGTAGATCTCCATGAGATGCATGCACATGTGCAGTTTAAAGAACATAGACCCAAGAGTTTTCATTTTATGAGCAAGGCTAAAATTTTGGGACAGACACACACATACAATGACAGACAGACAGACAGACAGACAGACAGACAGACAGACAGACAGACAGACACAGACAGACAGACAGACAGACAGACAGACACAGACAGACAGACAGACAGACAGACAGGCCAAAAACAATATACCCCCTGATCATTCGATCTGGGGGCAAAATAAAAAGGGCAAACTTTGGCCATTTTTTAACCATGATGATAAAAATTGAGCACATAAAAGTTCATATCATAAGGAAAATGGTTAAATGTTGTTTATTGAAGTTTCAAACACCTGTTGACATGACTGACAAACAGATGTCCATGGTGATTCCAGAATACCCAACCTTCCATTACTGTACTTACCAAATAAAACACCCATGACCCTTGTTATTTGGTAAGATATTTTGGTAATAGTGTATATAAAAATTGTGAAATCCTATAATGTCTTAGTTAAACAAGAGCACCGCCTTGCGGGTGCAGACCGCTCATCTATTTTCTTTTTAAAGGTGAAGGGACTCTCATTTTCAATCACAAAGGAGGAGAGGGTCGGAGTGAAGAGGGGTGCATTGTGTGGGGGTGTGGACATTTATTACATTATCTTCCAAAAATGCAAAAAAAGGAAAAAAAATCTGGGGGGGGGTGGGGGGGGGTGGATTCTTGGGTGCGATGGTTGGACGGTATTTCAAACATAAAATAATAAAAATAAATATTTGTGTTTTTTAACCGTTTCAAAAAAAATAAAATTGGGGGGGGGGGGGTGAGGTGGGGTTGTGAGGGTGTGGTGGTAATTTGTGAGATGATCTTAAAAAAAAAAAAAAAAAAAAAAAAATTTAGGGGGGGGGGGGGGGGGAGGGATTCAGGTGGGGGGAGGGAGGGTGGGGGGATTCTTGGGTGCGATGGTTGGACGGTATTTCAAACATAAAATAGTCAAAATAAATAGTTTTGTTTTTTAACCGTTTAAAAAAAAAAAATTGGGGAGGGGGTGGGGTGGGGGGGGGGGGGGTTTAGTGTGAGGGTGTGGTGGTAATTTGTGAGATGATCTTAAAAAAAAAAAAAAAAAAAAAAGAATCAATTTAGGGGGGGGGGGGGGGATTCGGGTGGGGGGAGGGGGGGTGGGGGGGATTCTTGGGTGCGATGGTTGGACGGTATTTCCAACATAAAATAATCAAAATAAATAGTTTTGTTTTTTAACCGTTTTAAAAAAAAAATTGGGGAGGGGGTGGGGTGGGGGGGGGGTATAGTGTGACGGGTGTGGTGGTCATTTGTGAGATGATCTTAAAAAAAAAAAAAAAAAAAAAATAGGGGGGGGGGGAGGATTCGGGGGGGGGGGGGGGGGGGGGGGGGAAGGGGGGCACGGGCGATGGTTTGGGTGGAGTCTATTGTAGTAGGTCAGGTAAGAGTAGTTTTGTCAAAGTATCAATCAAATCTAATCATAAATAAAGAAGTTATGGCAATTTTAGCAAATTTTAATAATTTGACCTTGAGAGTCAAGGTCATTCAAAGGTCAAGGTAAAATTCAACTTGCCAGGTACAGTAACCTCATGATAGCATGAAAGTATTTGAAGTTTGAAAGCAATAGCCTTGATACTTAAGAAGTAAAGTGGATCGAAACACAAAATTTAACCATATATTCAAAGTTACTGAGTCAAAAAAGGGCCATAATTCCGTAAAAATGACATCCAGAGTTATGCAACTTGTCCTTTTACTGTACCCTTATGATAGTTTGCGAGTGTTCCAAGTATGAAAGCAATATCTATGATACTTTAGGGGTAAAGTGGACCAAAACACAAAACTTAACCAAACTTTCAATTTTCTAAGTATAAAGGGCCCATAATTCCGTCCAAATGCCAGTCAGAGTTACATAACTTTGCCTGCACAGTCCCCTTACGATAGTTAATAAGTGTTGCAAGTATGAAAGCAATAGCTTTGATACTGTAGGAATAAAGTGGACCTAAACACAAAACATAACCAAATTTTCAATTTTCTAAGTATAAAAAGGGCACATAATTCTGTCAAAATGCCAGTCAGAGTTACATTACTTTGCCTGCATAGTCCCCTTATGATAGTTAGTGTTGCAAGTATGATAGCAATAGCTTTGATACTTAAGGAATAAAATGGACCTAAAGACAAAACTTAACAAAAAATTTCAATTTTCTAAGTATAAAAAGGGCACATAATTCTGTCAAAATGCAGGCCAGAGTTATCTAACTTTGCCTGCCCAGTCCCCTCATGATAGTAAGTAAGTGCACCAAGTTTGAATACAATAGCATTGATACTTTCTGAAAAAAGTGGACCTAAACGCAAAACTTAACCAAAATTTTCAAATTTCTAAGTATAAAAAGGGCACATAATTCAGTCAAAATGCACGCCAGAGTTATCTAACTTTGCCTGCCCAGTCCCCTCATGATAGTAAGTAAGTGTACCAAGTTTGAATGCAATAGCATTGATACTTTCTGAGAAAAGTGGACCTAAACGCAAAACTTAACCGGACGCCGACGCCGACGCCAAGGTGATGACAATAGCTCATAATTTTTTTTCAAAAAATAGATGAGCTAAAAATTAGGATAACTTTTATGTTTAAGGTTAGATGATAAAAAAACATGCACAACTTCATATAATTAGGAACACTGCTAGCAAATTTGAATGTCATATGTTGAAAAGGTTATTAGAACGTTTTAAGTCTACGGACACATGTTCAAGGGGATTCCAGATTACCCACTATATCTTTGAAGCTGAGAGTACATAAAAAAACACATCTACAAATTGTAGACAGCCACAATGTGGGGCCAATGTCGAACACAAACACTGCAACATGGTTTTCTTAATGAACAGTCGACCTCTTCCACAAATAATGAAACTAATCAACAACAAGATATCATCCACTAAACAGGCAACCCATGTTCGCATAAGGAAAAGGGTAACTTGGAAAAAAATGGTATCCATTTAACCCTTTACCAATCAACATATTTTGGACTGAACAATTTCTCAATTTCCCACAATGATCCAACCCTACCAGAGCAATTTCCTAAGCAATAATCACCTCCCATTTTAAAAATGGTATCCATTTAACCCTTTACCAATCAACATATTTTGGACTGAACAATTTCTCAATTTCCCACAATGATTCAACCCTACCAGAGCAATTTCCTAAGCAATAATCACCTCCCATTTTAAAGGAAAAATAATTTCTCATCAACAAAACTACAGCATTAATTGATTTCTGGTAGTTAACCCTTTTCCAAATTGAAAGAGGTTGCAGACGACAAATTAAATTATAATGGAATAAGAAGAAACTGATTTAATAGGGTAGGAAGCATTGTGATGAAAGGAGAAAATGCTAATTTCAGCAATTTCTCCTTTTATTTCAATGATTTCCACAGTCACAAACATTTGCAGAAAGAATTAACTGTTCTGGGTTAAGGGTTTATGTGGTCTGCAGCAAAGCCATCAGAAGAGAATCGTGTCAGAGAAACCTGGCCTGTAGCCAGCAAATCCTTTACTCTAATAGCACTATTAATTGGAAAAAAGAGTACACTATAATTATTTCTAAATCTGCCATCTCAAGGAGATAATTCTGGACTTAATGGTCCAATGTTGCTCATTTTCAACAGGGCTCGAGTTTTCATTGATATGAAGACACTGTGCAAGTTTGAAAAGAATTGGATGAAAAATTTGGACTTTATTGCATAAACACCATTTTCTCAATTCAAGGGGAGGTAATTCTGTACTTCATGGACCAATAATGCTCATTTTTTGTAGGGTTCGTGTCCTCATTGATATAAAGACACTGTGCAAATTTGGAAAGGATCGGACAAAAAATGTGGAAGATTTTTGAAAGTTTTCACAAAATAGGCAAAAAAGAATAAACATGCAAAGTTCAACGAGCTCCTGCGGCCATGTTTTTTGACGAATCAAATTTCTTTGAACAACTTTTTCAGGGGAGCCTTCAAAGGTCATCCCTGTGAAATTTTTTGAAAATCTGATGAGCGGTTTCTGACAAGAAGATTTTTTAAGGTTTTTACCATATATGGTCATGGCGGCCATCTTGGTTATGTGATCAAATTTTTTTTAACAATTCTTTTGTCCCATGACCTAGGGATGCTCCACATGAAATTTAGTTGAAATTGGCTCAATGGTTTAGTAGAAGAAGATGTTTACAAATTGTTTACAGACAGACAGACAGACAGACGGACGGCCGGACGCCGGACGGTGAGTGATCACAATAGCTCACCCCGAGCTATCGCTCAGGTGAGCTAAAAATCTATACCATTTTACTAAGTGATCAATAGAACCATTATTTCATTATGTAAAGCAAAAAAAATGTTAAAAGAAAAATGTTTTATTGTAATATTGATATAAATTATATTTCATTATGTTTCATAATGATACGTAATACGCTGTTAATTGACAAACAAGAGGGCCATGATGGCCCTGTATCGCTCCACTGTTTTTTCTTTGCGAAAAAAACGTGTAATGCGCATGGGTTGAAATGTACTCAAGCATTTGACTTTCTCTTTCTATCCCTCGTCCCACTGGGCGCTTAAAGTTGGAAGGGTGAGCATTTTTATATATGGAAAAAGTTACTACCGTGTTAACTAAACAGACAAAAAAGCCCGGGAATTGTTGCACAGGTCCTTTGCTTATAAAGTAGGTACATTTATCTCTCCAAAAGATATTGTCGTTCTTTCTATTTCACATATTTTTAGATGCAGAAGATCAAATCTACGCATTTGATTTGAAACAGATTCACAAGACCCATAGGAATCATCAAAGTACTGAAAGTACTGGTTTGACGATGCTTTTGAAGAGGATGGATGGATATATAGAAGATATTTGTTGGATTCGGTGGCATATCGATTTTCCCAGAAAAAATGCGAAAAATATCGATATTTTCACTGTTATTTTTCACTGTTTAAAAAAGTGAAATACCAGTTTATTTCACTGATATTTCTGTATAAATCACCAGAAAGCATAACATAAATAAGCATCCATTTAAGTTAATCTACATCACCGCAATTGTGTAATTTTTATTGCTTGTCATTTATCCGCAGGCCAATAGTTAATGGTTGTGGTGCAATCGTTTTCGTTCTTGGACACTTCATCCCTTCAATCAGTTCAATGAAATTTATTTACCTAAATATCTCATATTTGAACTTAAAATTCTTTTGGGAGAAATGGTCCAGACAACTGGATAAAACAGCAACAATATGCTAACCCATTATTTTTCGAGGAACATAATTTAGAATTCCTGTGCTAGCCCCCAATCACAGTATGTTGGGGTATAATAATAATCAAACTTTGTTTTTCTTCTCAAAAGATTGTCGTAGATTACAAATTGATGAATATATCATCCAAGGCTACAAGTTTAAGAAAGCCATTTTTTTTCATTTATTTTTATTGATAAACAAGGTTTTGTAACAATCTATACTATACATAGATAGCTTTAACAGCACAATGTGGCTCACCTGAAACTGATTGTTTCCTAGTGGTGTTTACTAATTTTTCATGAAGATCTAGAAAAAAAGGCATTGTGAGTATGAACAAACTATTTGCGTCTATCCGATCTAGTTGAGTCTTGTTACCAAGATCCTACTTTTATTTATTTGAACATTCTGATCAACTGCCATGAAGATCAGGTAAAAAATGTAAGTTTTAACATGGATTTTAATGATTTTAGTTATTGATCAACTGCTTGGAAGCACATGACCCACTTTGGAACGTGACCTGTTAATCACTGAGACTAGACCTTGTGACCTAAATGTTAAATATGCTACTTTCATGCTTGACTTTGAAATCATTTAAAATAATGTTCTAACCAATTTACAAGTGGATCAGAGAGAGAATGTGACCACTAAAGTATTAACAGACCTTTTCTTATATTTGACCTAGTTCCCTAATTTTTGATAAAATACGACAACAAAAATGACATAGAGGTGACTAGTTTCATAAGAATCTGGCAAAGAGGTGACACCCAAATTATCTTATGTGTTCACAATAAACTTTGGATAAAATACAACAAAGAGTGATAACAAAAGCTCACCTTGTCACATCATAACAAGTGAGCAAAATAACCAAAACTATGACATCATATAATTGCTCAGTTACTTCTAATAACAATAAAATGTTACTTTTGAAACAAATACAATACCTTCCCTTTCTTACTACAGGCTGTTCTAAAACAAGATAGACCTGTATCGCTCACCCAAAACTCCTTCTATAGTGTCAAAAACTTGTGTATGATTTGACTAAGTTGTAACCTAGCTTTAGCCTGCCAGGACCAACTTGCAAATTCAGCTTTTGATTTGATTAAGATCATTGTAAGCAATTTTCATGAAAATCAGGAACATAATGTGACCTGTAGAAAGGTAAAGGAAGTTTTCTATATTTTAACCTAATGACCTAGTTTTTGACAAACTACCAACTTTCAATGTGAAACTTTATTTCATCGGGATAACATTCAATTCTGTCCAATTTTCATGAAGATCTGGAAGAAAATGTGACCTCTGGAGTGTTCACTAACCTTTTCTGTGATTTGGTTTGTTGACCTAGTTTGGACCACATATGACCTACTTTCAAACTTAACCTATTATTGACAGAGATGAATATTTACCAACATAAGACAAACAAGGGCTGTTTGTAAAACATGCATGCCCCCCATATGGGCTGTCAGTTGTAGTGGTAGCCATTGTGTGAATACATTTTTTGTAACTGTGACCTTGACATTTGACCTAGTAACCTGAAAATCAATAGGGATTATCTGCCAGTCATGATCAATTTACCTATGAAGTTTCATGATCCTATGCCTTGCTTTTCTTGAGTTATCATCAGGAAACCTTTTTACTGTTATGAGTCACTGTGACCTTGACCTTTGACCAAGTGATATGAAAATCAATAAGGGTTATAAACCAGTCATGATCAATGTACCTATAAAGTTTAATGGTCCTAGGCGTAAGCATTTTTGAGATATCATCTGGATACTATTTTACTGCTTTGAGTCACTTTGACCTTGACCTTTGACCTAGTGACCTAAACATCAATAGGGGTAATCTGCAAGTCATGATCAATGTACCTATGAATTTTCATGATCCTAGACGTAAGCATTCTTGAGTTATCATCCGGAAATCATTAAACTGTTTTATCTCACTGTGACCTTGACCTTTGACCTAATGACCTGAACATCAATAGGGGTCATCTGCGAGTCATGATCAATGTACCTATGAAGTTTCATGATCCTAGGCATAAGCTTTCTTGTGTTATCATCCGGAAACAATTTGACTGAGTCAAGTCACCGTGACCTTGACCTTTGACCTAGTGACCTATAACTCAATAGGGGTCATCTGCGAGTCATGCTCAATGTACCTAAGAAGTTTCATGATCATAGGCGTAAGCATTCTTGACTTATCATTTGGAAACCATTTTTCAAAGTTGAGTCACTGTGACCTTGACCTTTGACATAGTGACCTGAAAATCATTAGGGGTCATCTGCGAGTCATGATCAATGTACCAATATAGTTTCATGATCCTAGGCATAAACGTTCTTGAGTTATCATCCTGAAACCATTTTACTATTTCGGGTCACTGTGACCTTGACCTTTGACATAGTGACCTGAAATTAAATAGGGATCATCTGCGAGTCATGATTAATGTATTTATGAAGTTTCATGATATTAGGCATAAGCGTTCTTGAGTTATCATCCGGAAACCATTTAACTATTTCGGGTCACCGTGACCTTGACTTTTGACCTAATGACCTCAAATGGGGTCATAATTTTATGCAAGTCATGATCAATGTATCTATGAAATTTCATGATCCTAGGCATAAGCATTCTGAGTTACCATCCAGAAACCATTTTACTATTTCGGGTCACCGTGAACTTGACCTTTGACCTAGTGACCTGAAAATCAATAGGGTTCATCTGCTAGTCATGATCAATGAACCTATGAAGTTTCATGATCCTAGGCATAAGCGTTCTTGAGTTATCATCCGGAAACCATTTAACTATTTCGGGTCACCGTGACCTTGACCTTGTGACCTCAAAATCAATAGTGGTCATCTGCGAGTCATGATCAATGTACACATGAAGTTTCATGATCCTAGGCATAAGTGATCTTGAGTTTTTATCAGGAAACTATTTTACTATTTCAGGTCACTGTGACCTTGACGTTTGATATAGTGACCTGAAAATCAATAGTGGTCAACTGCGAGTCATGATCAATCTACATATCAAGTTTCATGATCCTAGGCATAAGCGTTCTTGAGTTATCATCTGGAAACCATTTTACTATTTCGGGTCACTGTGACCTTGACCTTTGACCTATTGACCTGAAAATTAATAGGGGTCATTTTCGAGTCATGATCAATGTACCTATGAAGTTTCATGATCCTAGGCATAAGCGTTCTTGAGTTATCATCCGGAAACCATTTTACTATTTCTTTTTTTTGTTTAACGTCGTCAATTATTAATTGTATATAGATTTCTCTATAGTTTGAAAAACATTTAGGCAAATATTTCTCATGTAAGATAAAATGCAAATAATTAATAAAATATTCCCTTTTAATCAGTATGTTGGTTTATCGGTCAATAACAATATCACTTTGAACATTGAATTATTTAAAAGTTATAACAAACATTAAATGTTCTCCGAACAAATGACTCATAACACATATAACAGATTGATAGGAAGATATGAACAAATCAAGGTTGCTAGGTTGCCCGCCTAGAATGGTCCTGTTAGTATGGAAGTACTTGATATATAAATGTATTAGCCTGTCGGTGTTGTAAAGACATAAAATATTTTATGAATGTCTCAAAGTGTAGAATCATTTTGCATTTAGTAAAAGAAAGGCAACATATAACCCTTAAGTGGCTGACAAGAACTTGTGGCTTAATACAACTAAAAAGAGGCATTATGATTCTTGAAAATAAAAGTAAACATCATTATATATGAATTTTCTGATCAAAAGTGTTATTTTTAGTGAATAGGGGAAATACATTTTCAAGAATAAACAATATAATTATAAATGTTTTGGCGAAGTGATAGTATTATCATAGTACAGTTTTGGTCTAAAAATCCCGTAACATTTTTTAAATTTCATAACACCTTGTTGCAAAAAAAAATCATGAGAAATAGAATTTTCAGAGTAACATATTAAAATAAAATAAACAAGGGCTGTTTGTAAAACATGCATGTAATAAATGACGAGCAATCTCCTACGCAGTGGCAAATGCAAAAGGGAAGTAACTGAAAAATTGAATTATCTCAATCGGACTGGCTCGGTCTTTTACATAGGTCACCATTGTGAGAAATTTTTCTACTGGTTATGAAACCTTGGACGACGCTGTTCCAGCATCGTCAAAAAGCAATGGCGATATTTTTCTCATCCACATAATTGTTTGATATCACAAAATGAAAGTGAAAGTAGAACTGTCAAAAATGACAACCTGTCAACGTGTTGTTTTTGCTGGCAAGAGAGGGCGATTACACTCAATGTGTTCACATTTTGACCATAGGCTTTGTCAATGACCTTTATAGTATGGGTAGCTTTGATATTATTTATTGCTATCATGTAACTGCATGATTGTGTATATGTTTACAATACACAAAGCATAAATAATGATATAAATATACTGATTGAGCTTATAATAATCTGAGAACTATAGCCAGGTCAATTAAGGACTTAAAATACAATTTTGTGTCTTGATTTCATGAAGAAATGACCATGCATGTCCTTGATTTCAAATTCAAGGCCCTGGTGTGACACATTGGTAGCATTACCGTTAAACTGTTACCAGGCTTATGAAATTAGTTTTTATTGAACTATCTAAGGAAATCTAAATCAGGCACTGATTTTTCTTGTTTTAATACAGTCATAGATCAGTTGTGGCCTCTGGGTAATGACCAATTTTAGCTTACTTGTCACACCCTTAAAACTTTCCACACGTCTATAATAGCAAATCTGGATTTAGGTGATCTTCAATTGTACATTTAAACTCTAGCTCTGTTACAAGAGTGCTGGTAAAGTCCAGTCACATATTTAAATCTAGGCCATGTCAAAATCAAAGTGTCAAAGACAAATGAAAGATGCGTTCATTAATTATTGTCCAGTTGTTTACTACTTCTGTAAGTTTTTATATAATATGACTGATGAACATCATGTGAGAGAAAATTCACATTATCATTGTAAATCAGGTTTAGCAACCTTTTAGATAACAAAGAATGCTAGTTTTCAATGTCGCTTCTGGGGATCAAACCCGTAGGGCTTTTAGGAAGATTCTGAAATTTTCGATCCCTCGAGAGCAACAAAACCAAAAATTAAGTCAAATATTGCCGACTCGGTTTTTTGAGTCGGTTCATGAGGGATAATGGAGCTTGATTGGTCATTGTCGGCTCTGGTACTACTTACATGTACCCCGGGTACTCTTAAGTATACTTACATGTACCCTGGGTACTCTAAGTATACTTACATGTATCCCAGGTACGGTAAATAAACGTAATTGTACTCGGTCCATATTAGACTGTACCCGAATTGTATTCGCACCCAAAATTGATGTCGGCGCAACCGATTATCTTAAACACACTTCTCTTCAAAAATCACTGCATCAAAATGCTTTTTGAGTATGTGTTCCGATAATATAGAGGCCATTCTACAGAAAATTGACATAAATGTGTATATATAATTATTACAAAATAATAGTCAACAACGACTGATTTATGGTTAAATTCCCGGGTACATTTTAGTATATTTACCGTACCCGGGATACATGTAAGTATACTTAAGAGTACCCAGGGTACATGTACGTAGTACCCGAGACGACAATGAACAATCGAGCGATACTGGAAGGTGCAACATCTCTCACGCCCCCCTAGCATTGCCTTTAGCAGTATTCAATTCTCAACAGGAAAGTGCTGGAGTCATTGATCCCGAGGGACAAGAAAAACAATTGATTAATGTTCGAAATAAATAATTTGATTAATGACAATTCTGTTATTTGAGCCAGGTCACAGGAAAAGCGCAGTCAAATCAGTATCCAATTAAATTATTTGTTATTGTCAGAAAAACGCTTTAAAGCAAACAGCTTTCAAGCGACTGCTGGCTGATCTAGATCCAAACTGGCCACAATCGCCTTAATGTCTCTTTTACTGTGACACAGTTCATTTAACTTAAAAATGATAAAAAGTACTAACACTAAGAAAGAGTACTAACCAGTAAAGAGTTTGAAATCAATGTTGAATCTCAGGACAGCTTGGTGATCTGCAAATCCCCGATGAAATGTTGATATCGGGTATCATAGTCATTCAATAAGTCGCAAAATGCTCGAATACAATTTATAAAGCACAATGTGACTTATATTGATAACTAAAAATACCAGTAATCAGTATGCCAGTTTTGCCGTGTCAAGCTGTTACGATCCAGAAAGTCCTTCATTCACATTGAGTATATATCCTTCGAATTCCAACTATTGTTGTCATAAGCGGAAATTTAGTGAATAAATAATTCATATATCCTAAATGACAGCTTCTAAATAGCAAAACAAGCCAATGTATGCAGTAAGAAAGTTTTGAATCGAGACTCTCATTAAGGCGGCCATTGTTGAATGTTGAAACACGAACGACAACTCTGCTAGGAGAATGTTATCAATGCTTCTACGCAGTGGCCTATGCAAAAGGGAAGTAACTGAAAAATCGAGTTATCTCAATCGGACTGGCTGGGTCTTTTACATAGGCCGCCATTGTGAGAAAGTTTTCTACTGGTTATGAAACCTTGGACGACGCTGTTCCAGCATCGTCAAAAATGCCTTAACCCTTTACCAAACAACACATTTCGGACTTTCCCAATTTGAAAGATGTTGCAGACGTCAATTGAATTAAAATGGAATATGAAGGAAATGATCAGGTAGGGTAGAAATAGTTGTGATAAAAGGAAAAATTGCTCATCAACCCACACATCCCTAAGACCAACAGGCCTGAGAATATTATGATAATCTAAAGATTATTTCTTTATATTTATAAATGTATTTAATTAAGTAATACATTTGACTTCTAAGATCAATTCATAACTTATATTAAGAAAATTATAAAATGGTCAGAAATATATATGGATTGTTGAGCAATTGACAATCATTTAAACAATTCATGATCAGTCAGGATTCACAAATGGAACAATGAATCATTAGTTATTAAAAAGCAGCATATGCGATAGTTAAGAACATTGCACTTCATTAATTTCAACACCTTCTCTTGGATACAAAGTTTGAGTTTACCGTGCAGTATCATATATTGACTTTCCTTGAAATAATTATGTTCATGGAAGTTGTGTTTTTAAAATCAATAATATATTATTAAACTGGTTTTAACACTACAAAAAAGACATGAAAAAAACATGTCATCCAAAATATTTTCATCCGGATATATGGTCACTTTCGACATATTTAAATAAAACCCGACTTTTTTCAGTTTATAAGAAAAACATTCATAGCACATGTTCTTACTTCAATGCCTATGTAAGCAGTCACCATCTGACCTAAAATGGCACTAAATGACAGGTTTTTATCTCATGTTTACAAGATGTTGATGTTGTTGTTGGTCACAGCCAAACGGCCGCAGTAATCTCCACTGGTAAACGTCATATGTTCAGTTTTGTGACACCCGGGGCCGGGTCAAATTTGAGCCCAGGGGAATAATTTGAACAAATTTGGTAGAGGACTATAAGATATCACTACATACCAAATTTAGTAGCCCTAGGCTCTATAATTAAGAACAAGAAGATTTTTAAAGTTTGCACAAAATAGGCCTTATTTAAGAATATGTTCATTTTTGTGACCCCTGGGACAAGGTCAAATTTGTTCCTAGGGGCATAATTTGAACAAACTAAGTAGAGAACTATTAGATGTCACTACCTACCGAATTTGGTAGAAATAGGCCCAATGGTTATGGACAAGAAGATTTTTATAGTTTGCACAAAATGGGCCCAATATAAGCATATGTTCAATTTTGTGACCCCTGGGGAACGGTCAAATTTGATCCCAGGGGCTTAATTTGAACAAACTTGGTAGAGGACTATAAGATGTCATTATATACCAAATTTGGTAGCCCTATGACATACGGTTATGGACAAGAAGATTTTTAAAGTTTTCACAAAATAGGCCTTATATAAGCAAATTTTTCGATTTTTTGACCCCCCAGGGCAGGGTCAAATTTGACCCCAGGGGCATAATTTGAACAAACTTGGTAGAGGACTATAAGATGTCACTACATACCAAATTTGGTAGCTATTGGCCCAATTGTTATGGACAAGAAGATTTTTAAAGTTTTCACAAAATAGGCCTTATATAAGCAAATGTTCAAATTTTTGACCCCCGGGGCAGGGTCAAATTTGACCCCAGGGGCATAATTTCAACAAACTTGATAGAGGACTATAAGATGTCAATACATACAAAATTTGGTAGCCCTAGGCCCAATGGTTATGGACAAGAAGATTTTTAAAGTTTGCACAAAATAGGCCTCATATAAGCAAATTTTAATTTTTTAACCCCCCGGGGCAGGGTCAAATTTGACCCCAGGGGCATAATTTGTACAAACTTGGTAGAGGACTATAAGATGTCACTACATAGCACATTTGGTAGCCCTAGGCCCAATGGTTATGGACAAGAAGATTTTTAAAGTTTGCACAAAATAGGCCTCATATAAGAAAATTTTCAATTTTTTTACCCCCCGGGGCAGGGTCAAATTTGACCCCAGGCGCATAATTTGAACAAACTTGGTAGAGGACTATAAGATGTCACTACATGGCAAATTTGTTAGCCCATGGCCCAATGGTTATGGACAAGAAGATTTTTAAAGTTTTTACAAAATAGGCCTTATATAAGCAAATGTTCAATTTTTTGACCCCCCGGGGCAGGGTCAAATTTGACCCAAGGGGCATAATTTGAACAACTAAGTAGAGGACTATTAGATGTCACTACATACCAAATTTGGTAGCCCTAGGCCCAATGGTTATGGACGAGAAGATTTTTTAAGTTTTCACAAAATAGGCCTCATATAAGAAAATTTTCAATTTTTTGACCCCCCGGGGCAGGGTCAAATTTGACCCCAGGGGCTTAATTTGAACAAACTTGGTAGAGGACTATAAGATGTCACTACATACCAAATTTGGTAGCCCATGGCCCAATGGTTATGGACAAGAAGATTTTTAAAGTTTTCACAAAATAGGCCTTATATAAGCAAATGTTCAATTTTTTGACCCCCCCGGGGCAGGGTCAAATTTGACCCAAGGGGCATAATTTGAACAAACTTGATAGAGGACTATAAGATGTCAATACATACAAAATTTGGTAGCCCTAGGCCCAAAGGTTATGGACAAGAAGATTTTTAAAGTTTGCACAAAGTAGGCCTTATATAAGCAAATTTTCAATTTTTTAACCCCCCGGAGCAGGGTCAAATTTGACCCCAGGGGCATAATTTGAACAAACTTGGTAGAGGACTATAAGATGTCACTTCATAGCACATTTGGTAGCCCTAGGCCCAATGGTTATGGACAAGAAGATTTTTAAAGTTTGCACAAAATAGGCCTTATATAAGCAAATTTTCAATTTTTTAACCCCCCGGGGCAGGGTCAAAATTGACCCCAGGGGCCTAATTTGAACAAACTTGGTAGAGGACTATAAGATGTCACTGCATACTAAATTTGGTAGCCCATGGCCCAATGGTTATGGACAAGAAGATTTTTAAAGTTTGCACAAAATAGGCCTTATATAAGCAAATTTTCAATTTTTTAACCCCCCGGGGCAGGGTCAAATTTGACCCCAGGGGTATAACTTGAACAAACTTGGTAGAGGACAATAAGATGTCACTACATAACAAATTTGGTAGCCCTATGCCATACGGTTATGGACAAGAAGATTTTTAAAGTTTGCACAAATAGGCCTTATATAAGCAAATTTTCAATGTTTTGACCCCCCGGGGCAGGGTAAAATTTAACCCCAGGGGCATAATTTGAACAAACTTGGTAGAGGACTATAAGATGTCACTACATAGCAAATTTGATAGCCCTAGGCCCAATTGTTACGGACAAGAAGATTTTTAAAGTTTGCACAAAATAGGCCTTATATAAGCAAATTTTCAATTTCTTGACCCACCGGGGCAGGATCAAATTTGACCCCAGGGGCATAATTTGAACAAACTTGGTAGAGGACTATAAGATGTCAATACATACCAAATTTTGTAGCCCTAGGCCTAATGGTTATGGACAAGAAGATTTATAAAGTTTGCACAAAATAGGCCTTATATAAGCAAATTTTCAATTTTTAGACCCCCCGGGGCAGGGTCAAATTTGACCCCAGGGGCATTATTTGAACAAATTTGAAAGAGGTTCACCACAGGAACATTCTTGAGAAATTTCATCAGATTTGGACCAGTAGTTTAGGAGAAGAAGATGTTTAAAGAAAAAGTTAACGAACGGACGCACGCACGCACGGACGCACGCACGCACACACTACGGACACAGGACCATGACATAAGCCCCGCTGGCCTTTGGCCAGTGGAGCTAAAAATCGTGACAATCGGAAATAAATTATCCATATCCGCATAACACACATTTCATGCGGTGAATATGCTACTAACAAGTGACAACAACAACAACAATTTCAACCTTTTTATAAATTAAATGATTTAAAAAACGTAATTTTTAGTACTAATATACAGGGGTTAACGTAAGAAATTGACACTCACTTGCCCGGGGGGCAAATAACTTTGAACATCTACTCGCCCTCATTAAAAACTGGTTGCCCTATTTTGAAGTTAATTTTGTATTGTCATTTCATCTTTAAAGCATTGATTCGCATGCATTATTATGCTAGATTTAATTTCAGCTATATTCAATGTATCAAAAATAAAATAATAATCGTTTTTATAATATAAAGTTGTCAACAAAACAAAATCTGGATAGTTTTATTTCATTGAATAGTCAATATTGAATACAATACATATGAAGAGTTTATTACTATTAAAATTTTAAAACGGTATACTTGTCACTATATCTATACAAGTTATGGCATAGATTAAAAGGGGGGAGGGCTTAAAATAGTACTGTGAAAATGATTGTTCAGAGTTTGAAAATCATGTTGATGTCTTTGACACTATTTTAAACTGTGAATATGTAACATACAAATCTTGCATTTCATCAATCGCAACTCTTTATCAAATTCAAGCCATGGAAATTCATCAAGCCACGATGTTTGAAAGTTACACTTCCATGATTCATTTTCATATTTTCTCCTACTTTCTTTTTCGGTTGTTTTGGTTTGTTCCTTTGAGTGTTTTGATTTACTTTTATTAAAAATAGAAAAGATCGGCTAGACGCTTCCGTTCGCCATGTTGAAACGTCTGCCGAGTAGAACTTGTTTTGAGCGTTTAGATTGGCTTATACAACGCAAGCGACCAATCAAATCTCGTTTTACTTGTACTTGATAAAAAAATATATTGAATTAAAGAAAATAAATATATACAAGGGGAAAAGTCGAAAAAATAACGCAATTATGCTAATACGAAACGGACTTGCCCGGCGGACTATCTACTTTGGAAAATCACTTGCCCGCGACGATTTTAACCCGGCACGGGCAAGCGGGCGTCGGCTTAAAAAAAGCCATGCTAATATATTTGTGACAGGGTGGGGGTATAGGAGTTACACGTTAATGTCAATAAATGAAAATTAATAAAGATGAAATGGAAAGAAATTTAATTTCTAGCAAAAAATATTATAAAGAAAATTAATAAGGTTTGCTTGAACACGCAGTTTTCTTCCCAAACATTTAAATCACACTTTCATAGCCGCGTGATGCACAAATTGGTCTTATGGTCTTTCGGCCAGCGCTACTCAAGTTTTAATTTGGTTGGCTTGAGAATTTAATAAAACGCTGGTTAATACCAATGCATGTATTATTATAATTGTTGTGGTTCATTCTTTGTTAGACTCAAGCCAAGCCACTGGTAAACTCGATCACATAGTGAGATATGATAGTAAACAGCACACTTAACTACTTAACACTTAAAGGGTCAACTAGGTGCTACTTTTCCTTTGTTTACTTCAGTTAGAGGTCAAATTTTTACATAATTCCAGGCCCCAGCTTCTGGATATGTAAAGTTTCATTGGTTGGTTATTAATAGAAGTTTCCAAAGGCTTCATAGAAGTTTCTGTGAATAATACGTTTCGCAGAAGTGTATATTTTTGCATAATAAAAATACGACGTCATAATCCCATGGAGTTCACCAATAACTACAGGTATAATATAGACAACAACAAAAATGCTTTATAATTGCTAGAAACGAATATAAACAAGAGGGCTTGAAAGGCCCAAAGTCGCTCACCTGAGATAACAAGATATTATCGGGATGAATCTTCTGACCAAGTTTCATGAAGATCGGACAGTAAATGTTGCCTCTAGAGTGTAAACAAGGTTTTACTATAGGCATATAAGGAAAAATGCCTCGCCCCTTGGCAGCCATTTTTTTCAAGCAAACATAATTATTTTCGAACTCATCCAAGAGATCATTAAGACAAATCTTCTGACCATATTTCATCAAGATTGGACAAAAAATGTGGCCTCCAGAGTGTTAACAAGGTTTTACTATAGCCATATAAGGAAAAATGCCCCGCCCCCTGGCGGCCATGTTTTTCAACCAACCGGCATCATTTTCGAACTCATCCAAGATATTATTAGGATGAATCTTCTCACCAAGTTTCATGAGCATTGGACAATAAATGTGGCCTCTAGAGTGTTAACAAGATTTTACTATAGCCATATATAGCCATATAAGGAAAAATGCCCCGCCCCTTGGCAGCCATGTTTTTCAAGCAAAGGTTACCATTTTTGAACTCATCCAAGATATCAGTTGGACAAATCTTCTGAGCAAGTTTCATGAAGATCGGAAAATAAATGTGGCCTCTAGAGTGTTAACAAGGTTTTACTATAGCCATATAAGGAAAAATGCCCCGCCCCCTGGCGGCCATGTTTTTCAATTAACCGGCATCATTTTCGAACTCGTCCAAGATATTATTGGGATGAATCTTCTGACCAAGTTTTATGAAGATCAGACAATAAATGTGGCCTCTAGAGTGTTAACAAGATTTTACTGTAGCCATATATAGCCATATAAGGAAAAATGCCCCGCCCCTTGGCAGCCATGTTTTTCAAGCAAACGTAACCATTTTCGAACTCATCCAAGATATCATTGAAACCAATCTTCTGACCAAATTTCATGAAGATTTGACAATAAATGTGGCCTGTAGAGAGTTAACAAGGCAAATGTTGACGCCGCACAACGGACAATGGACGACGGATAAAAAGCAATCACAAAAGCTCACCATGAGCATGTTGTGCTCAGGTGAGCTAAAAACAACTAAATATAATAAGAAATATCTTTTAAAAAGATATTTAGCGAACATGCTGACTTTGAAATAAAGTTTGAAATGTATATTCTAAATAATTAAATTGAAAAACAAAAGTAACACAATTGTGTGTTTTTTTACTTGTTATTCAACGCATGAAATGTGTGATATTAGAGTCAATCCACACATTAGTGTCATTAGATTACAAATTATACTAAGGGAGTTCACATCATATGTGTCCTCACATGGCTTATTATGAGTTTATTTCTCCACCATCGAAATATATCTTGTGTAAATATGTAACACACAGTTTTCTTTCAAAACATTCAAATCACACTTTCATAACCGCGTCATGGGAAAATGGGTCAAATGGCGTTTGGGCCAGCGTAGCTCAAGCCCAGCCTGTGCATTTGCATAGTCTGGTAAAGGGTGATGCTGTCCGCTCTAAAATCACTCAAGGTTTCATGGTCTCATTATGTATCTTCTAACCAGAATGAGACATGCGCAGGCTGGATGGGCTATAGCTATGATGGGCGCATATGGGATAAGACCCATTTTCGCATGAGGCGGGTCTTTTTAAATCTCATTGCGAGTTGTAAATGGTATATTTTTTAGCACAATGCATTTCGATATATAATTGAATTTATAAAAGCAAATACAGCAAACAGGCAAATAAGGGAGCCTATTCAGGCGTTAAGGAACGATTTTCAGACGTGCTGACAGAGTGCAACAAACATTTGTGGTGAGATAAATTAACGCTTTTCCTCTTAATGTGACACTATACTATTTTGGTTGTGTTTTTTTCTCATCTTGAAAGCAAAACTGTGTTTATCAATAGTCAATTCTGTCTTCCCCAGACGATTTAGTGACCAGGTACAGACCCTGAAATTCTGCAAGATGGATTTTAACACGTAATAGTAACTGGGCCACAATTTGTGTCTTTGTGTCGTTTGAACATGCAGAGAGTAGTCCAGAATTCCGTTCATTGAACAGTGTTACATCCTTAACATCGGCACAGATGCAGCCAAATTTCAGGGGATTTCTCTCGAATCAGCCTATAACATATGCGAATGTATTTATTTGTGCCTGCTGGCATTATGTATAGGTCATTTAAGGTGAAAAGCTGTGTAAAACACTTACGCTGAAAAAGCGCATGAGTGTTCTATACCAATGTTAAGGTTAGCGACTGGTTGACACTGTGTGAACTACTAGGGCAACAAGTAATGTACAAACAACAAAGTACATATCAACAGCGCTGCTTTTATGACTATTATTATTCTTGAGTAAAAAGTACTGCTCGCAGATATATTTATTTTTTTATTTCCATCAATTATCTTATTGTTTATTTTTAAATTGTATATGATGTCAAAAGTTTTGAAAAGGGAATTTCCATAATGAAATTATATTCTTAGTGTCATAGGTATTAGATATTCCCACAATATTCATTTAATATAATGGTGATTGCAAATTTTATTTTATATTTACTGCTTCTCATTAAACCATTTTCATAATATTTTTAATGGTTTCAGAGCGTCTAAAAAAAGACATGTTGTTGTTATTTTGTTTAAGTTATCTCTATAACATATATATATGATGATAAACAGTGCACACACATTTCGACCTGTGCGAAAAGACACACTCTTTATAAATGTAAATCGGTTGTGTTCATTTCAAACTTGCGATTTAAAAAGCTATACGATAATTTTGAAAAATGAATTGTGTCTAAGATTGTGCAATAGTGAACAACTTTTGTGCCTTCAGCGCTTTGATTAGGTCATGTAGGTAGACTCATAGAAAATCAGCTCAATATCTAAAAATGTTGCGTGAAATACCTCCAGAAAACAGTTATTATAGTCCAAGGTCCATTTCCTAGCCAAAAATTAATTGACAGAAATGAATTTCACACTTCATCTGTAGATCATGTACATAGACTCACATACCAAAAATCAGCTCATTATCTGAAAGTGTTGCGTAAAAAACCTCTGGAAAATGGTTATAACAGAAAATTTATAAGTCAAAGGTCCATAACTTCTCCAAAAATCAATGGACAGAAAACCAATATCACACTTCATCTGTAGGTCATGTAGGTAGACTAATATACCAACAAGAGCACCGCATAGCGGGTGCCAACGCTTGGCTGTGGGTGCAGTTTTGAACAAGAGGGCCTGAAAGGCCCAAGGTATCCCCCGCAACATATGCTTTGTTTGAGGATGGGTGCAAAGCGCTTCCAAGATATGGCTCCGGACACAAAAATGCCTATAGTAAAAAGCATTTTTTCAAGATACAAAGGGCCATAAGTCTGTTTTTAACAGATGGTGTACAATGCCATTTGGCGTGCATCATCCTCTTATGCATATATATACTCATACCAAGTTTAAATGAAATCCGCCAAAGCACTTCCAAGATATGGCTCCGGACACAAAAGTGCCTATAGTAAAAAGAATTTTTTCAAGATACAAAGGGCCATAAGTCTGTTTTTAACAGATGGTGTACAATGCCATTTGGCGTGCATCATCCTCGTATGCATATATATACTCATACCAAGTTTCAATGAAATCTGCCAAAGAACTTCCAAGATATGGCTCCGGACACTAAAAAGCATTTTTTCAAGATACAAAGGGCCATAAGTCTGTTTTTAACAGATGGTGTACAATGCCATTTGGCGTGCATCATCCTCTTATGCATATATATACTCATACCAAGTTTAAATGAAATCCACCAAAGAACTTCCAAGATATGGCTCCGGACACAAAAGTGCCGGACGGACGGACGGACGGACAGCCGGACGGACGGACGGACAACGCCAAAACAATATCCCTCCGCCTCTGGCGGGGGATAATAAATGAAAGCTTGTCAGAAGTGACCTTGACCTTTGACCTATAGTGACCCAAAAATGGGTGTGGCATGTAGAATTCATCAAGGTGCATCTACATATGAAGTCCAACCCCGATAACTTAGCCAAAAACCAATGGACAGGAACTTAATTCACACTTCATCTGTAGGTCATGTAAGTAGACTCACATACCAAAAATCAGCTCAATATCTGAAAGCGTTCCGTAAAAAAACCTCCGGTAAACAGTTATTATAGAGAAAATATAGAGAAATGTCCAAGGCCCATAACTTCGACCGGAACTAATTTCACAATTCATCTTTAGGTCATGTAGGTAGAAAAACATACCAAAAATCTGCTCATTATCTTGAAAGTATTGAGTAACAAGAGCTGTCAGAGGACAGCGCACTCGACTATTCGAGTGCTTGACAGTGTAACGTAAGCCATCATGGGGAAATTGTTCATATTCAATAATTAATTAGACGATCTTTCAAAAATAAAAAAAATAAAAAAATTTGGGGAGGGGTAGGGGGGGGGTAGGGGGGGTGAGAGGGGGGTATAATGTGCGGGGTGGTAATTTATTAGATGATGTTAAAACAAATAACAAACAAAAAAATTTGTGGGGGGGGGTGAGTTGGGGCGGGGGGGGGGGGGGGGGGGGAAAGAATTCTGGTAGGGGCGTCAGGTATTGTTTGGGTGGAATCCATTGTGGTATTCAGGTAAGTGTTGTTTTGTCAAAGTAATAATAAAAAATGTGATCATAAATAAAGAAGTTATGGCAATTTAAGCAAAATGTTCAATTATCTAAGTGTATAAAGGGGCCATAATTATGTCAAAATACTTGATACAGTGGTCTGCTCTTGTTTATAGGTTGGGGTCATGTTGGTAAGCAAGTATGCAACATATAAAAGCAATATGTCAAAGGATATAGGAAATATTTGGGGTAGTACGCAAACTTTAATATTGATATATCAATAATATGCATATTCTAAGTATAAAAGGGGCAATAATTATGACAAAATGCTTGATAGAGTTGTCTGCTCTTGATTATAGGTTGGGGTGATGTTGGTAAACAAGTATGCAAAATATAAAAGCAATATGTCAAGGGACAATGAAAATAAATGGGGTAGTACGAAAACTTTAACATTTGCTGCATATTCTAATTGGAAAAGGGGCCATAATTATGACAAAATGCTTGATAGAGTTGTCTGCTCTTGTTTATAAGTTGGTGTCATGTTGGTAAACAAGTATGCAAAATATGAAAGCAATATGTCAAGGGACAAAGAAAATATTTGCGGTAGTACGAAAACTTTAACATTTGCATGCAGACGCTAACGCTAACGCTCACGCTAACGCTAACGCAGATGCCGACGCCGGGGTGAGTAGGATAGCTCCACTTTATATATTTCATATATAATAGTCGAGCTAAAAAAACACAGAAAAAGGTTTTAATAGAAACAAAAATCTAAGTCCAAGGCCCATTACTTTGCCCAAAATCAATGGACTGGATTGAATTTCACACTTCATCTGTAGGTCATGTAGGTAGACTCACAAACCAAAAATCAATTCAATATCTGAAAGGGTTGCATAAAAAAGTCCAAGACCCATAACTTCGCCAAACATCAATGAACCGGAACAAATTTCACACTTTATCTTTCTATCATGTAGTTAGAGACTCACATTACAAAAATCACCTCAATATCTGAAAGCGTTGCATAAAAAACCTCCGAAAAATGGCTATTATAGAGAAAATTTCTATATCCACTTTTGTCTCAAATCTCCATGCCTTGTACTTTCTATAAATAGAAGCACCACCCTAGAATTATATACCTTTAAAAAATATTACTTCCCTTGTCAAAAGTAGACATTGTACTTGCCAAATAAACAAGAGCTGTGTTTGTGAAACACAATGCCCCTACTGCGCCGCTCTGAAGCCATATATTTGACCTTTGACCTTGAAGGATGACCTTGACCTTTCACCACTCAAAATGTGCAGCTCCATGAGATATACATGCATGCCAAATATCAAGTTGCTATCTTCAATATTGCAAAATGTATCGCAAAACTTTAACAAAGGTTAAAGTTTTGGGCCAGAATGACAGACAGGCAGGCCAAAAACAATATACTCCCGATCATTCAATCCTGGGGCATAAAAATAAAAATTATCTCCCTTTAAAGCTTACTACTTCCCTTGACAATCATTTAGATATTAAGTGAAAGGCCCGTATCTTCGTCAAAAATCAACTTACTGGAATGCATTTCACACTTCATCTGAAGGTCATGTAGGTAGACTCACATACCAAAAATCAGCTCATTATCTGAAAGTTTTGTATAAGAAAACCTCCAGAAAATGGAATGCTGAATGGACAGACAGACGAACGGACAGACAGTGCAACTGCTATATGCCACCATACCTGAGGCATAAAAAGAGTTTGTGCAGCTTTTTCCCCACCATGTTACTGAAAGTTTTAGCTGAAAGGGGGTGACAAATTAATTTATAACAGTAATTTATTATATAAAATGATAAAAATTGCACTTGCAACCATTCTTATCATAAGCAGCTATGCATGCAGGTTTGAATGTTGAATGTTGGAGAATCGTCCATTTAAATAAGACAAAATTCATATGTTCCTATGGTCAGACAGACATCCAAAGTTAATCAAGTATAACCCCCTCTTCTTTATTTTTAAAGGTAAATAAGCTTTGACAGAAAGGCATTGAAGCCATGTAGGACAGGCACAACTTACCTGATATTTGACTCCTGCTTTCTGGTTGGCCCTAAGAATATTACTGATGCTTTCTGCGGCCTTAACTGGCACTGTGCTCTTCTCCACAACAATTTTAGAGTTGGTTGCAACATTTGCAATCATCCTTGCTGCAGATTCTATGTACTTCAAGTCTGCAGCTCTTCCCTAGAAATAAACAGGCCTGATCAATTTACAACAATGTATGACACACTAATGTAAACATAATACAAGAGGGTCATAGACCTCACCTGAGACCAAAACCAACTTAACTATTCTGAGAAGCCAGAGTTCAGACGAATAAAAGTGCAGAACATATATGTGTAAGTTGTGTAGATAGTCACATATAAAAAATCAGCTAAATACCTGAAAAACGTTTCGTAAAAAAACTCTGGAAAACGAAAAATTGTGAAATCCAAGGCCCATAACTTTGCCAAATCAATGGACCGGAACTAAGCTCACACTTCATTTGTAATTCATGTCGGTAGGCTCACATACCAAAAATCAGTTAATATCTAAAAGCTTTTTGTAAAAAAACATCCAAACAAGAGGCCCCAAAGGGCCCTGGGTTGCTCACCTGAAAGACTAGATGGAAAGAAACAAAGATTAAAACTCTTCAGCAAATATTTCAAATTATTAGTATGACAAGACTGACTTTAAAAATAAGGTGTTCCAAAGTATTCACAATAGGCCTATATAGAAAATTACCCCACCCACCCTGGCGGCCATGTTTTTAAAACCCAGATTTTTAAAAATATATATATAAGGAAAATGCTTCTTACAAACATAGAGAAAACTGCCCCATCCCCTGGCGACAATGTTTTTCCATTGATCAAGACCATTTTCAAACTCATCTGACATATCAATAAAGCCAATGTTTTGACCACGTTTCATGATGATTGGCCAAAACATGTGACTTTTAGAGTGTTCACAGGCTTTTTCAGTATATAAATATAAGGAAAATGCCCCCCCCCCCCCCCCCCCTAGCGGTCATGTTACTAGATGGATCAAAACCATTTTTGAACTCAACCGTCATATCCAGGAAACAAGATTTTTTAACCTTGTTTTGTGAAAAGAAAAGGTTTGCTGTTTCGGCAGGTATATACATATATGCGTCATCAGTAGTTTTGTGTGTGTGTGTTTAAAAAAAAATTAAATAGACATTTGTTACCCGTCGCAACAAAGCTATTATTTTGGATAAAAGTAATATGAGGACAGTAATTTAATAATGAGCATTAGCAAAAGAAAATGGAAGTACATTTTTCAACAAATTGTTGTCCAAATTTGAGATCATGAGATAAGCATCTCAGCATCTTATAGGGGATGACTGTTTACAATCTGTTTAGCAAGAACACTTTTAGATACTGAAAACAACGTATTTGTTCAAGAGATTGTGTTTTTATAAAATAGTTTCATAATTAAATAACATGTGTTGAATTGTTATCATATATCAACGCCAGTTATAAAAAAGTAAATGAGTATGAGAATATGTACAGCTACTAGAAATTCAATATTCATCTTCTTTTATAGTACAAAACATCGCTTGATCTTTCGAATAGTTATAAATGTGTGCAAATATAAAAGTAAACACACACAAGACATTTGAAAATGTATCATATCAAAACAACTATCAAACTATTTTTTAATTTAAATGCACAAAAAATCTGTAGCATAAATACATTATTTTTGCAAAAACAAATCCAAATCAACTTTTCTTCAAACAGTTGTTTGTGCTTCTTAAAAGATGTGATAAGTTGTTGTTTTTTTACTACCAAATTGTGCACATTTTTGACAAAGTGTTTTTAAACAACTGGAACAATTTTAGGACTCACCTTGCACTGATATTTCCAAACAACAATAAAACCTGCTAAAATCACAAATCTTTCATAATCACACACAAACTACTGACTAACTGAAAATTGTAGGGGTAAAACATTTCAAGTTGTAATGTCTTATCTATCTTATGAATGGTTTCCATCTGACATCAACACAAAAGGTCTTTGATGAAAGTGCCCAATTAATTGGGGTCAATTTCCAAGAGTGTTACACAATTACCACCTGGCATCAAATTGCAGGCACAGGTATAAATGAGTTTTATAGAGAGTAGCCTAGGATAAGTGAATGAAAAGTCAAATAAGATTCATATGTAACACTTCTTGTTGTTTTATTGGTTTTACCACTATGTTAAATTTCTGCAAAGATATAGATAACAATCATAAGTAAAGGCAATAATTAATTTGAGTAATGCAATAATTATAATTAGATATTTGGGTTGTGGTTAATGTTTCTGAATCCATTACCAGTATCATCATATTCATCATCATCATCATTATAATCATCATCATCATCATCATCATCATCATCATCATCATCATCATCATCATCATCATTGTGCACCAACATCCGCATTACAACTAGAGTGTTAACATGGTTTTAGTATACATATTATGAAAAATTTTCAACAAACCGTAACCATTTTCGAACTCAGCCAAGCTATGAATACAACAAATCTTCGGACCAAGTTCAATGAAGATTGGGCTATAAATATTACTTCTAGAGTGTTAACAAGGTTTCAATATAGCCATATAAGCAAAGCTGCCCCGCCCCCTGGCGGCCATATTTTTTCAACAGACCAAAATCACTTTCAAACTCAGCCTAGCTATCATAAAAACAAATGTTCAGACCAAGTTTCATGAAGATTGGACTATAAATGTGACTCCTAGAGTGTTAACAAGGTTTAACTATAGTCATATAAGCAAAACTGCCCTGCCCCCTGGCAGCCATGTTTTTTTACCGATTCTAACCATTTTCAAACTCAACCGCTGTACCCAGGAAACAAATGTTCGGACCAAATTTCATGAAGATTGGACCAAAAATGTGACTTCTAGAGCGTTCACATGTTTTCACTATATACATATAGAGAAAACTGCCCCGCCCCCTGGCGGCCATGTTTTTTCACCGATCTGATCCATTTTCGAACTCATCCGAGATAACAATTAAACCAATGTTTTGAATAAGTTTCATGATGATTGGGCAAAAATTGTGACTTCTAGAGTGTTCATTAGGTTTCTCTTTAGCCATATAAGGAATACTGCCCCGCCCCCTGGCGGCCATGTTTTTCAATGGACAGAAACCATTTTTGAACTCAACCAATATATCATTAAGACAAACATTTTGACAAAGTTACATGAAGATTGGGCATTTCAATGTGACTTCTACAGTGTTCACAAGGTTTTTCTTTTTTTTGACCTTAGGTGACCTAGTTTTTGACCCAGCATGACCCTGTTACGAACTCGGTTGAGGTATCATTGGGACAAATGCTCTGACCAAGTTTCATGAAGATCGGACAATAATGTGGCCTCTACAGTGTTCACAAGGCAAATGTTGACGACGCACGCACGACGCACTGCGCACGACGGACAAAAGGTGACCACAAAAGCTCACCATGAGCACGTTGTGCTCAGGTGAGCTAAAAACGGTTGTCAACCGTTGATCTGGTACACAGCCTTTTCCTATTGTTGCCTTTATTCTGTTCATAGCCGTCTAAAAATTCAGCTTTTGTTTAGAATAGCTTGAACATACGAAGGAAAAATAAGATCATTTAGAATGGGTAATACAATTAAATGTTAGAATTGCAGAAGACATTTTACATCTTACATGTTCTTTTGAACATAGCTTAAAGAGGAATATTAATAGCTCAATTTTTACTATGGCTTATGCAATTTTGTTTGGTCAGGTTATCAGCTGCATTAAAATCTCATGAAGCGGATTCATGTCCAACTATCAAATGACAGTTTTGGAGAGACAGAAAAAATAAAAATAAAGACACCTGCGTCTTTCCAATGCCAAATAAATCGGCCAACGGCCATTGAGATTTCCCATCACTCGCATTGATCAAATAAATCTTTTCTTTTAAACACAACTTTTTCTCTTAAATGCACAAAAAACAAGGGCTGTTTGTAAAACATGCATGCCCCCCATATGGGCTGTCCGTTGTACTGGCAGCCATTGTGTGAATACGACTTTTGTCACTGTGACCTTGACCTTTGACCTAGTGACCTGAAAATCAATAGGGGTCATCTGCAAGTCACGATCAATGTACCTATGAAGTGTCATGATCCTAGGCAAAAGCGTTCTTGAGTTATCATCCGAAAATCATTTTACTCTTTCGGGTCACGGTGACCTTGACCTTTGACCTTGTGACCTCAAAATCAATAGGGGTCATCTGCGAGTCATGATCAATCTATCTATGAAGTTTCATGATCCTAGGCATATGCGTTCTTGAGTTATCACCCGAAAATCATTTTACTATTTTGGGTCACCGTGACTTTGACCTTTGACCTAGTGACCTGAAAATCAATAGGGGTCATCTGCGAGTCATAATCAATCTACCTATAAAGTTTCATGATCCTAGGCATATGTTTCTTGAATAATCATCCGAAAATCATTTTCCTATTTCGGGTCACGGTGACCTTGACCTTTGACCTTGTGACCTCAAAATCAATAGGGGTCATCTGCGAGTCATGATCAATCTACCCATGAAGTTTCATGATCCTAGGCGTATGCGTTCTTGAGTTATCATCCGGAAAACATTTTACTATTTCTGGTCACCGTGACCTTGACCTTTGACCTAGTGACCTCAAAATCAATAGGGGTCATCTGCGAGTCATGATCAATCTACCCATGAAGTTTCATGATCCTAGGCGTATGCGTTCTTGAGTTATCATCCGGAAACCATTTTACTATTTCGGGTCACCGTGACCTTGACCTTTGAACTAGTGACCTCAAAATCAATACGGGTCATCTGCAAGTCATAATCAATGTACCTATGAAGTTTCATGATCCTAGGCCCAAGCGTTCTTGAGTTATCGTCTGACAACCACCTGGTGGACGGACCGACCGACCTACCGACCGACCGACAGACCGACATGAGCAAAGCAATATACCCCCTCTTCTTCGAAGGGGGGCATAAATATGTAGCATAAATACTTTACTTTTGCAAAAACTAACTGCCAAAACTACTTTTCTTTTTAACCAAACTGTTTGTTGTGCTTCTTAAAAGATGTGATACATTGATGTTGTTTTTACTACCAAATTGGTCAAATTTTGGACAAAGTGTTTTTAAAAAACTGGAACAATTTTCACACACAACTTCCAATGATATTTCCAATTGAAAAAAAAACAATAAAACCTGATAAAATAAGAAAAGTTTGATAATCACACACAAGCTACTGACTGACTGCAAACTGTAGGCCTAAAATGTTTAAAGTTGTAATCTATCTTATGAATGATGTCCATTCAACAAACCATTACCATTTTCGAACTGAGATGAACTTTCATAAGGAGTAATCTTTGGACCAAGTTCCATGAAGATTGGACTATAAAGGTGACTTCTAGTGTTAACAAGGTTTTACTAAAGCCAAATAAGGAAAACTGCCCCGGCCCCTGGCAGCCATGTTTTTCGTCGGACCGGAACCATTTTCAGACTCAACCAAGCTATCAAAGCAACAAACGTTCTGCCCAAGTTACATGACAATTGAACTATAAATGTGACTTCTTGAGTGTTAAAAAGGTTTTACAATAGCCATATAAGGAAAACTGCCCCACCCCCTGGTGGCCATGTTTTTCAACAGACTGGAACCATTTTCAACCTCAGCTGACCTATCATAAGAACAAATGTTCTGACCAAGTTTTATTAAGATTCGACTATAAATGTGACTCCTAGAGTAATAACAAGGTTTTACAATAGCCATATAAGAAAAACTGCCCTGCCATCTGGCGGCCATATTTTTCAACGAACTGGAACCATTTTGAAACTCAACCAAGCCTGTTGAGTGGTACAGTAGTTACTGCGTAACACAGACGTCTTCAGCCGAGTTCCCATCAGTCATCAGGTGTTTCGTCCCTTATCTCGGGACACCCTCTTGATTGCAGGGCAGCAGTGTTGATCAGACACTGCTCGTCTGTGATGGCTTCCATGTTGTTTCATTGCCTTGTAGCCACAGCCAACTGGACGCCCTCTCTGCCGCCGTACCATAAGGGCCCGTACAGAGCTTTTCCTAGCCCTGCCTTTGATGCCCAAAGCTCCTAGCGCTTTCCACACTGATTATGCAGGGATGCCCCTACATCCTACTTCTACAAGGAAGATCCAGGTGGTGTACCCTCTCTCCCTGCACATAGCTATAATTGAGACAAATGTTATGACCAAGTTGCACGAAGATTGGACCATAAATTGAACCTCTTGAGTGTTAACAAGGTTTTACTATAGCCATATAAGCTAAACTGCCCAAACCCCTAGCAGCCATGTTTTTCAACAAACTTAGAACCATTTTTAAACACAGCCGAGATATCATTAGAACACATTTTCTGACCAAGTTTCATGAAGATTGGACTTCTACAGTGTTAAAAAGGTTTAAGTATAGCCATATTAGGAAAACTGCCCCTGTCCCCTGGTGGCCATATTTTTCAACTGACCGAAATGATTTTCGAACTCAGCTGAGATATCATTGAAACAAATCTTCTGACCAAGTTTAATAAAGATCAGACAATAAATGTGGCCTCTAGAGTGCTAACAAGGCAAAATGTTGACGACGGACAAAAGGTCATCCCAAAAGCTATGATGCTCAGGTGAGCTTAAAAGATAGAGAGGATGCAAATAAAATGAGGATTGAACAGAAAACAAGAGATGTGTTTGTCAGAAACACAATGCCCCCTATTGCGCCGCTTTGAAGCCATAAATTTGACCTTTGACCTTGAAGGATGACCTTGACCTTTCACCACTCAAAATGTGCAGCTCCATGAGATACACATGCATGCCAAATACATGTATCAAGTTGCTATCTTCAATATTCAAAAAGTTAAGACCAAACTTTAATGAAGGTTAAAGTTTTAGGAAAGAACAAACACCGCATAGGTGCATTTGTCAATAAATGAAAGCTTGTAAGAATTTTTTTATTATTCTTTTTTTAGAGGTCACAGTGACCTTGACCTTTGACCTAGTGACCCAAATATGAGTGTGGTGTGTAGAACTCATCAAGGTGCAGCTACATATGAAGTTCAAAGTTGTAGGTGGAAGCACTTTGATTTTAGAGCCAATGTTCAAAACCTTGACAAAATGTTAAGGTTTTAGCACAACGCGGACGACACGACACGACGAGCTGGCTATGACAATACCTTGGGTTTTCTCCGAAAACAGCCGGGCTAAAAATACAATGATATTTGACCTTTGACCTTGAAGGATGACCTTGACCTTGACTTTTCACCACTCAAAATGTGCAGCTCCGTGACATACACATGCATGCCAAATATGAAGTTGCTATCTTCTATATTGCAAAAGTTATCAAACTTTAACCAAGGTTAAAGTTTTGGGACACACACAATGAATGAATGAATGAATGAATGACAGACAGACAGACAGACAGACAGACAGACAGACAGACAGACAGACAGACAGACAGACAGACAGACAGACAGACAGACAGACAGACAGACACAGACACACAGACACACAGACACAGACAGACAGACACACAGACACACAGACACACAGACACACAGACAGACAGACAGACAGACAGACCAAAAACAATATACCCCCCAATCTTTCGATCCGGGGGCATTAAACGATAAGAAAAAGAAGAAGCGCAGATCTTGCGAGATATAGAGGCCTCAGGACTCAGATGACAACAAAACCATATAAGTAACTGATTGTTTCCAGTGTGAGAAACCATATAATGAATTTGTTTAGTGCACTCATTGCCTCAGGCACTTTCATTTTGACTGTGTTTCATTCAGATGAGCTCATAGAAAGATCAGATGAACTGCAATTTGAATGCAGATACTGCTAAATCAGTGTTCAATAAGTACCATTTACTATTGGAAAACATCTCAATAAGTGTGTCCATTAGGTAACAAGTAGACATAGTGGTGCATATCAGTGTGCAACGACAGTAGGCAGAATTATTGCTCTTGAAGATGTATCCTGATTGTTCTTTGAAACATGTGTTTCTGTTAATGTGTTGTGTTTTTGATCATATTGCCCTTGTAAAATTGTACCTTAAAATAGTCCACTAATGAATATCAGTACTGATTACATGCCATTGTTTGTGTGTGTGTTTTTATGTTTTTTTTAAACCTCAAACTGAATTGGGAGCAGTCATGTTCAGCATGAGGAGCATTGTTTGGAATAAGGGGTAGTTGAAGGTATATTTGTTCACCCAGTAACTTCTTTCAGAATCCTATTAAATCATTCTATATCGGAGAAAATGTAACCAGTAGTATACATCTATTGGAGAGTTATCTCTCGTTTACTACAAGTGCTCATAATACTGAACACCATGAAAATCAGGCTTAGGTGTTCATTATTCAGAGCATCGTCTTTATATACTTAAAGTTATACAAAGAAACATTTGTAACAAATATCCAGATACAAAATATCTCGTCTTCAGTACTTAAGACCTATACAAATTTCATTTGAACCATGAAAATTTAAACAATCGGCGCATTTGACTCTTGGTTTTTGAAAGATATGTTTACCAATTCCTTTCAATATCTTCAGTCCATGCCATTTTAATTAACTGTAACGCGTGACACACATGAGAAAGCAGAATAAGCACATAATCAGAATACACACAGATCCACTAAATGTTAAAAATCAAATCTTGTTTATCTTTTTCCGTTTACAAACGATTATATTGAAAAATGTTTTTACTTTGCATGTTGACTGACCTCCAATTTCCAAGCACTTCTTTCCGTTACATAAATTTACTATGTAGATTTCTAGTTAACAAGTTCTTGTTCTCTTATTGCAGTTACGGAATAAGGAATTTATATTTTTTAACCATTTTGCTTTGAGAATGGGTCTATTTAACTCAACTGTAGATTCGGCTGAAAAAGGCTTGAATCCATGACATAAGGAAAACTTCCCTGCCCCTGCATTTATGTTCTCCGGAAGTAAACACACATGCGCACTAAGAGGAAGACTCCAAAAAGTGAAATGTGAGGAATGCCTCTATTTGACATCCAGTTGGAAATGAGGCCACAATAGAACATGTGTAAATTGTGTAACATGATGTGTGCACATCCGGCACTGTTCTTATTCAACCAATTCTCAATTAAATTTAGATTGATGCAATATGTACAATCTTTTTTCTGAAAATCAGTTGAAAAGTAAATGTATGTGAAACATATGTATTGGTCAGCACTAAATTTGTTTGATATACAAATTTGTTTGATACGTTTGATATACAAAATCGGTGTTTGACATTTTTTTTAGCATGTGGTAAAATACACAAAATACCGCATAATGGTATCTTTGGACTTGATGTGGCATTGAAATACAAATGCTAATTCACTATGATGCATCTATCGATAGAAATTAGCAACCACTTTCATAAACCATGATGTGAATGCCTGATAAAATCAATAATTGTCCAATAAATAGCTGATAATGTGTCAAAAACAACACTGATGCACTCGAGTATTAGAAATGATTTGTTAATAAGGGAAATAAAGTGATAAGCGATGGTAAATTTAAGCCAGAGCTTGAATAGCTAATTTGAGTGTGAATTAATAGAATGTACATTGTTTTTTACGAATGTCGGGACAAATTGTCTCTTATCAGGACGCCTAGACAAACAACTGAAAAGCGGGACTATCCAGCAAAGATTGGGATGTAGGATTCACTATATCCAAATTATGAAAACTGCCCGCCCTGATCTGATATGTTTTTTAATGCTTTGCACTAAGTTATTAAACCTCTGTTTCAAAAATAATACCAAATTTAAAAGTGGCATATGTTGTCTGTGCAACAATCTACACAGTTAGCTTAGTTGTTTTAGAGAAGTTGTTTTCCCAACGCTCCGAATTGGAGCGGGGGAATTATGTGGTTGTCTCAGCCGTCTGTCCGTCCTGGCCACTATCTCCTCCTACACTATTAGCACTAGAACCTTGAAACTTTAACACATGGTAACTATGAGCATATGTGCGAGAGTGCACTATTTGGAATTTTGATCTGACCCCTGGGTCAAAAGCTGTGGCGTGGGGATACGCGTCGGCCGCGGCCGCGCCATTTCTAGTTACATATATTATTAGCCCTAAAAAGTTACATCATACAACAAGCGATGTGTTTGTGAAACACTATGTCCCCATATCTTTGACCTTGAAGGATGTCCTTAACCGTGACCTTTCACCACTCAAAATGTGCAGCTCCAATGAGATACACATGTGTGCCAAATATGAAGTTGATATCTTCAAAATTGCAAAAGTGTACATTAAATGAGCGATTTTGACCCATATAGTTGACCTTTGACCTTGAAGGATGACCTTGACCTTTCACCACTCAAAATGTGCAGCTCCATGAGATACACATGCATGCCAAATATGAAGTTGGTATCTTTAATATTGCAAAAGTTATGGCAAATGTTAAAGTTTGCACAAACAAACAAACCAACAGACAGGGCAAAAACAATATGTCCCCCACTATAGTGGTGGGGGACATAAAAACAACAAATGGTTATAACTCTTATGAAAAAAATAGAGGGTTATGGTTGTTGTGCATGGCACTTCTCCTAATTAATATCTTAACACACAAGAAGTTTGATATCTTACAAAGTTTCTTTCATATTGACCTGAAAAGTTTGTGATAGATGGTCAGAGAGACAGACAGAAAAACTAAAAGATAACACCATTTATACATCCCTGCACCTTTAGCAGGGGATAATTAAATGAATACTATTAGATGTCACATGCTAAGTATAACATCTTTAAGCTTTGTCGTGTACATCAAATGAGAATTCATTTTTTTAAAGAAGCATATATAAATTATGTGAGCCTTGTCAAGTTAACAACTTTGACATGATGGACATAATTTGAAGAAAGAGGACCACTACATAATGTTACATACAAAATACTTCATAATTGATCCTAGCTTTTTTTAAACCATTCCATTTTTAAAACCTATTATTAGCTCTGGTGCCTTTCATATAAAGTGGACCAAAACTATTCTATTAACTTTATGACCTCTAGGGCACAGCAAGTTTAAACCGCAGGCATATGATATGAACAAACGTCTTAGAGGACAACAATTTGATATTTCAAACAAAAAATCAAATCCCAGGACCTTGTGATTTCTGAAAGAGGAGATTGTTGAAGTTTTTATTTTTTTAAACCCTTTTTGGGGCCCTTTGAACCAACAAGCAAATTCGTTGAATTGATATCCCCCGCCAATATGCTTCTGGACACAAAAGTGTTATATTTGACACTCAAAAAAGCATTTTTTCAAGATACAAAGGGCCATAACTCTGTTATTAACAGATGGTGTACAATGCCATTTGGCGTGCATCATCCTCTTATCCATATAATTATATACTCATACCAAGTTTAAATGAAATTCACCAAAGCACTTCCAAGATATGGCTCCAGACACAAAAGTGCCGGACGGACGGACCCACGAATGATACATTGTGTGTCTAATAATTTGTGGGACTATCAAAATCGTATAGTGGGTCTTTTCATTTTTGTTTCTAACGAATGATACATTGTGTGTTTTTCAGACTTCTGTGTCTATTTCACTATGTGTCTTTTCATCCAAATAAATTGTGGGATCATATTATGTCAAATAAAGAGTTTCAACTCCACTGAAAAACTATGTATTTAACACAAACACCAACAAATGACACATTTGTTAGATATGTTCAATAAAAACATATTGTATCAAATAACTGTCACGAATGCATACTTTTATAAATGTAAACTACCCGTAATACAATCCAGTATTTGCAATCTATGCTAGTGCTCTAAAGAAACAATAAAACACTTATTCTTTGAATGTAGAAAAGTTCAACCATTGTAATCACTTTCCCCAAAACTTAAGCAAAAGGAATATTGTCATAAGTTTCCTTTATCATGTCAAAAATATTATAAATGAAAAGATCCGCATTGTGCATCAAATTGCGCTTAACCACAACTAACTGGATTCACACATTAAAAATGGCAACATTTCATAATGTAATTTCTTCTCTTTCTCACTTTAGCCATACAAAACCACATAAAGCATCGCACACCAAGACCATGGTTACCCACCAATTCAACATACATTCAGGTACATTTACACAACATGACTTAAAACTACACATTTTTTTATATTTCAGAGGTGTATGTAAAGACATATAGTGGATATTTTGCCTGCAAGATAAAATGGTCAAAAGTAATGTGCATCATTGGTCTATTCAAAACAATGTTGCAAACCAGTAAATGACAAAATGCAGGCATACTGGACAAACTTAATAGCATAAGATTAACAAAATGGTTGTGGGATGTCACTAATATGAACCTAACATCAATTATTGTGGGTCATCAAAGAAAGATATAATTAAAATGTTACTGAAAAAAATATGACCTTATTCTTAAACTAAATATCCGTCTCTGTAGGAAGAGTGTAAAGATTAGTAAATATCAGATTTAACTATGTTCGCAAATGGATTTTACTTCAGCAGAACTAAATGGAACAAAATAAAAGAATTAAAAACGAGCGCTGTCCGAGGACAGCGCTGGTCAACTTTTTCTGAATACTTGTCACATATTTGCTCAGATCACATGTTTATTTTCAATATGTTCAAGTTATTACAGAGTATAATCTCAGATCACACGTACTTTTCAGTACATTGAAGTTTTGCAATTTAAGCTTTTGTAATGAAAAACTAACATTGACAAATACAAATAACATTTTCCCAAAGTTATTTGTGATTTATAAAAAAAATTAACCACAGCAAATGCCGCGGTGGGTACAATAGCTCTCATTTTCTTTGAAAAGTTGAGCTTAACGACACCTAGGGAAAGTAAAAAAATATTGAAATTGAATGTCATATTCTTCTACAGACTCAGTATAAATCCTATCTACAACATGTATAGACAGTTAATATGTATAAAATATATCGCCATTTACCTATACACACATGTGACATGAACTTCAGAACTATATGCCTGTCGAGCCCAGTGTCAATAAAGCAAAGTTGGTATCCTGTTTGCACACAGACACAATTAATAATTTAAAAAACCTGAAAAAAAACAACAAGAAATATTTGTTTAAAAAAAGTGTCAATGCATTAGGGAGATACAGACCGGACATGGTGTATAATGCTTATTTTTGACCTTTGAACTCTTATATCGACTTGAGCGACTATATCTGAGGCAATCAGAAGCCTGTTTATGAAAACGACGAGCCAATGAACACCAGGCTTTCTAACAGACACATGCGCGTACACCCGCGTGTTGGACCATGTGGCTTTTTTGTGTAGTGGGACTGTCAAACTCGCAGAACCCATGCAACGGATTTATATTTGACGATATTTGAAGTGTGACCTTGACCTTTGAGCTAGAGACCTGGATCTTTCATGATGCACACCGGCTCATGGTGTTTAACAATTATGCAAAGTTATTTTTAAAAAGTGTCAGTGCATAAGGGAGATACAGACCGGACAAGGTGTATAATGTTAATTTTTGACCTTTGAACTCTTATATCGACTTGAGCGACTATATCTGAGTCAATCAGAAGCCTGTTTATGAAAATGACGAGCCAATGAACACCAAGCTTTCTAATCGACGCATGCGCGTACACCAGCGTGTTGCTCATGTGGCTTTTTTGTAAAGTGGGACTTTCAAACTCGCAAAACCCATACAACAGATTTATATTTGACGATATTTGAAGTGTGACCTTGACCTTTGAGCTAGAGACCTGGATCTTTCGTGTTGCACACCGGCTCATGGTGTTGAACAATTATGCCAAGTTATTTTTAAAAAAAGTGTCAATGCATAAGGGAGATACAGACCGGACAAGGTGCATAATGCTAATTTTTGACCTTTGAACTCTTATATCGAGCGACTTTATCTTAGGCAATCAGAAGCCTGTTTATGAAACGACGAGCCAATGAACACCAGGCTTTCTAATCAACGCATGCGCGTACACCCGCGTGTTGGACATGTGGCTTTTTTGTGTAGTGGGACCTTTGAGCTAGAGACCTGGATCTTTTGTGTTGCACAGCGGCTCATGGTGTTTAACAATTATGCCAAGTTATTTAAAAAAAAGTGTCGATGCATAAGAGCGATACAGCCTTGACAAGCAATCATGACCGAAAACCTAAACCAACTAACATACAGACACACAAGTGCCATTGTGGTAACTATATCGAGCTCACTGCCAGAGGCATGACAAAAATTATTCCAATCATACTGGTAAACATTTCCATCAGAAAAAACTAATTGTCAGTGTTTTATTCAACTGCCTCGTCCTTTTTAAATATTACAAACCAGTAACTGTAAAACAAAAAACATGCTTAGGGTGTGTGCATATGTATTTTGTAATAACAATTTCAAACTAAAAATGTCTAGACAACTCTTTCTTAAGACAAAGTTTCCTTAAGATTTGTCAAACTTAATATTATCCATTAAAAATGGATCAAAAATGTGTCTTCAAGCATATTTACAATTATTTTTGTAAATTTTTGCACACATTCTAGCTTTTGGACCCACATGACCCAGATTCCATATTGGTTTTGCAAAAACATTTTCCACATTTAGACCATACATATGACAGCTTAAGTTGCATATTATTAGTGACTTTTAGAAAGGACACACAATCTCTTTTTTTTTTTATATCAAACACCACAGGAGAAAAAATTATCTGTTTTGAACAAGATGTGTTTGAGAAACACAATGTCCCCCTATATGATGTTTGACCTTGAAGGATGACCTTGATCTTGACCCTTGACCGCTCAAAATGTGCAGCTCCATGAGAAACACATGCATTTCAAATATAAAATTGCTAGCTTCAATATTGCAGAAGTGACATTACATGAGCAATTTTGACCCATATATTTGACCTTGAATGATGACATTGACCTTGACCTTTCACCACTCAAAATGTGCAGCTCCATGAGATACACATGCATGCCAAATATCAAGTTGCTATCTTCAATATTGCAAAAGTATTCATAAAATAAGCGATTTGGGCCACATATATTTGACCTCTGACCTTGAAGGATGACCTTGACCTTCCACCACTCAAAATGTGCAGCTTCATGAGATACACATGCATGCCAAATATCAAGTTGCTATCTTCAATATTGCAAAAGTACTCATAAAATGAGCGATTTTGTCCACATAATTTTGACCTCTGACCTTGAAGGATGACCTTGACCTTTCACCACTCAAAATGTGCAGCTCCATGAGATACACATGCATGCCAAATATCAAGTTGCTATCTTGAATATTGAAATACTGCAAAAGTGTACATTAAATGGGCGATTTTGACCCATATATTTGACCTTTGACCTTGAAGGATGACCTTGACCTTTTACCACTCAAAATGTGCAGCTCCATGAGATACATATGCATGCCAAATATCAAGTTGCTATCTTCAATATTGCAAAAGTTATTGCAAATGTTAAAGTTGGCGCAAACCAACCAACCAACAGACCAACCAACAGACAGGGCAAAAACAATATGTCCCCCACTACTATAGTGGGGGACATAAAAATGTTTCTTCCTAAGTAGTGACAAGTAGAGCTTGATTCTAAAATTCATTTGTGACCTTATATTCATAACATGTGTTTTTATTCTTTACCTTAAACTTTACTTATAATTATTTGTAAACTAATATCAGGTATATAAGAAAATAAATAAGGTACATTTCAAAAGCATCGATGAAGCAAAAAGGAAAATATTGTATCTAAGCTTTTGTATAAGCATTTTTAACGTTTGATAATATACCAGATTCTTTTCCACCTTTAAACATATACATAGTAAAGTTTCAATTCAACAAATAAAATGCTCACGCAAAAATTACCACTAGCATACAAACATCACCCATATTTGCCAAGTCACTGTCGCATGAACTTTTCAATGTCTCTTGAAGGTATTCTTATAATGTTCCATCTGAGTACCGGTAGTAAACAACATGTTTTTATTTTTTCTTATGATTCATTGCACTAATTTTCTTAATTATTTTGTCGCTTGACCTTTTCCAAATGTGCCCATTTTTTTAAAGACTTTTCTGTTTGGCATCTTCAACCTGCGGTTTCCGCGGACAAATTCCACTTTTTAGATATTCACTAAAGTAAGTTTTTATTTCCTCTGTTTCTACCTCTGTGAATTTCTGAGGTTTTGCAGCCTTTTTGGGGGGCTTCCTTTTTCTTTTTCCCACAAATTCCTCTTCATCCTCATCTGATATAGCGTGGTCATCTTCGTCCATGCTTCTGAAAAAGTTAAAAAGAATATTATTCAAATAGAAGCAAGCAACACTAATTCAAAACTTATTACAAAATATATAGTCCTTATTTCTGACAACACACACTACAGTGGCGATAATTAAATCAATAGGACACCAAAGATTCTGCTATTTTGGTCTTCTCAGATGAGCTTGTTCAGCATAAATTTCCAAAACATGACCAAAAAGCTACCGATTTTCTTATAGACAAGATTCACATCAAATATCTAAGCTCTATTTCATGCTCTATCAGAAAAGGAGTTTTCTCTATGCTCACAATGAGCATTTTGTAATCAGGTGAGCTGAAAAGCAGTAGTGACATCTTAGAAAGCCATTCGAAAAAGTAAGAGCAAGGTTAAAGTTTCAACGACACTTTGAAGCCATATATTTGATCAAGTTGTTATCTTCAATATTACAAAAGTTATTCATTATTGCAAGGTTAAAGTTTTCAACAGAATGACAGACAGACAGGCGAAAAACAATATACCCCCGATCATTCGATCCGGGGCCGGGCATAATAATCCACTGTTAAATTTAAATGAGTTCCAAACCCACTAAGTACAAGATATAATCTTTACCTGGCTTAATGTTGCAGTGTATTTCCTAAGGTTCACCTCCTGACTGGCTGTGTGTGATGTATCTTGGACGTTCTGATGAGCAAACCTTTTGACTGGCTGTAGGGGATGTATCTTGATGTGCTGATGGCCAAACATCTTGACTAGCTGTGGGTGATGTATCTTGACCTGTCGATGAGAGTACACCTCCTGACCAGCTGTGGGCGATGTATCTTGACCTGTTGATGAGCACACCTATTTACTGGCTGTGGGTGATGTATCTTGACCTACATCCTGATTTGAAGGGATAAAATCAATAACAAAAAATAATAAAATGCCAGACTTTCGGTCAATGATGTGCAGACTAATGAATTATAAAATCAAAAACACAGAAAAAGTGAAAATAGTCACATACACAAACATTATGTGTATAGGTAAAGCCAAAATTGTTAATATGTTTGTACACACATTTTGAATTGAAATCAAAGTAAAATGAATAGCTGAAAAACGTGTTACTTTGCAGTAAATGTTATGGATTTTCAATTTATTTTTGTCAGTTTGTAATACTGAACATATTTAAAAGGCAAGTAACAGAAATATTAATGTATCAACAAAAGTTTATGTTTTTATACCTTTAAGAACCCCACCTTCAGTGCAAACTCTACATCATTTAAGAAGGTCTCCAAGATCTTTGGTTGTTTCTGTAAAGCCACTGAAATGAAATATTTTTTTATTTGATTATATGACTTTTTGTGTCATTAATAGGCATGATTTGTGTATATGGACTACATCACTAGTGTATCTTTTATCCCTATTGCTAATGTGTCTTTAATAACAATCTAGCAACTGTCATGTCCATAACTTGTGTGACTATAATGTCCGAAAGTTGTGTGACTTAACTGTCCATAACCTAAGTGACTGCCAAGTCCATAAATTGTGAGACTTTAATGTCAATAATCTAAGTAACTGTCATGTCCATAACTTGTGTGACTGTCATATCCGTAAGTTGTGTGACTTAATTGTCCATAACATAAGTGACTGTCATGCCCATAAATTGCGTGACTTTAATATTAATAATCTAATTAACTGGAATGTCCATAACTTATGTGACTGTCATGTCCATAACTTGTGTGACTTATTTGTCCATAACATAAGTGACTGTCATGTCAATAAATTGTGTGACTTTAATTTTATTAAACTATGAAACTGTCATGTCCATAACTTGTGTGACTGTCATGTCCATATCTTGTGTGACTTATTTGTCCATAACATAAGTGACTGTCATGTCCATAAATTGCGTGACTTTAATTTTATTAAACTATGAAACTGTCATGTCCATAACTTGTGTGACTGTCATGTCCATAAGTTGTGTGACTTATTTGTCCATAACATAAGTGACTGTCATGTCCATAAATTGCGTGACTTTAATTTTATTAAACTATGAAACTGTCATGTCCATAACGTGTGTGACTTTAACGTCCATAACATAAGTGACTGTCATGTCCATAAATTGTGTGACTTTAATATTAATAATCTAATTAACTGGAATGTCTATAACTTGTGTGACTGTCATGTCCATAAGTTGTGTGACTTATTTGTCCATAACATAAGTGACTGTCATGTCCATACATTTGTAAATTGAGTGACTTTAATTTTATTAAACTATGAAACTGTCATGTCCATAACTTGTGTGACTGTCATGTCCATAAGTTGTGTGACTTATTTGTCCATAACATACGTGACTGTCATGTCCATAAATTGCGTGACTTTAATTTTATTAAACTATGAAACTGTCATGTCCATAACTTGTGTGACTTTAACGTCCATAACATAAGTGACTGTCATGTCCATAAATTGTGTGACTTTAATATTAATAAACTAAGTAACTGACATGTCCCTAAAGTGTGTGACTGTAATGTCCGTAAATTGTTCGACTTAATTGTCCATAATCTAAGTGGCTGTCATGTCCATAAATTGTGTGACTTTAACTTTATTAAACTATGTAACTGGCATGTCCATAATGTGTGTGTTTTTAACGTACATCACCTAAGTGACTGTCATGTCCACAAATTGTGTGACTTTAATGTTAATAATCTGAGTAACTGTAATGACCGTAAGTTGTGTCACTGTAATGTCAGTAAGTTGTGTGACTTAATTGTCCATAACCTAAGGGACTGTCATGTCCATAAATTGTGTGACTTTAATGTTAATAATCTAAGTAACTGTTATGACCGTAAGTTGTGTCACTGTAATGTCCGTAAGTTGTGTGACTTAATTCTCCATAACCTAAGGGACTGTCATGTCCATAAATTGTGTGACTTTAATATTAATAAACTTAGTAACTTACATGTCCCTTACTTGTGTGACTGTAATGTCCGTAAGTTGTGTGACTTAATAGTCCATAACCTAAGTGGCTGTCATGTCCATAAATTGTGGGACTTTAATTTTATTAAACTATGTAACTGGCATGTCCATAATTCGTGTGGCTTTAACGTACATAACCTAAGTGACTGTCATGTCCATAAATTGTGTGACTTTAATGTTAATAATCTAAGTAACTGTAATGACCGTAAGTTGTGTAACTGTAATGTCCGTAAGTTGTGTGACTTAATTGTCCATAACCTAAGGGACTGTCATGTCCATAAATTGTGTGACTTTAATGTTAATAATCTAAGTAACTGTAATGACTGTAAGTTGTGTGACTTTATTGTCCATAACCTAAGGGACTGTCATGTCCATAAATTGTGTGACTTTAATGTTAATAAACTTAGTAACTGACATGTCCCTAACTTGTGTGACTGTAATGTCCGTAAGTTGTGTGACTTAATAGTCCATAACCTAAGTGGCTGTCATGTCCATAAATTGTGGGACTTTAATTTTATTAAACTATGTAACTGGCATGTCCATAATTCGCGTGACTTTAACGTACATAACCTAAGTGACTGTCATGTCCATAAATTGTGTGACTTTAATGTTAATAATCTAAGTAACTGTAATGACCGTTAGTTGTGTCACTGTAATGTCCGTAAGTTGTGTGACTTAATTGTCCATAACCTAAGTGACTGTCATGTCCATAAATTGTGTGACTTTAATTTTATTAAACTAAGTAACTGTTGTGTCTATAACTTGTGTGACTTTAACGTCCATAACCTAAGTGACTGTTATGTCCATAAATTTTGTGACTTTAATGTTAATAATCTAAGTAACTGAAATGTCCGTAAGTTGTGTGACAATCATGTCTATAAATTGTGTGACTTTAATTTTTATTAAACTGTCCTGTCCATAACGTGTGACTTTAACGTCCATAACCTAAGTGACTATTATGTCCATTAATTGTGTGACTTTAATTTTATTAAACTAGGTAACTGTTATGTCCATAACGCAGGTGTGTGACTTTAACGTCCATAACCTAAGTGACTGTCATGTCCATAAATTGTGTGACTTTAATTTTAATAATCTAAGTAACTGTCATGTCCATAACGTGTGTGACTGTACTGATCATCAAGTGAGTTATTGTTGAAATCAAGTATAAGTGTAAAATAAGATCAGACGCTATTTTATATTTTGGAAACTTAACACGGACAATCTAAAGCCAACTCCTATATACCTCCCTTCAATCTTTGAATAATGAATAATGCTGAACGTAATTAGGTGCACTCCAGACACGGGGGGTTAACTTCTATATACGGTATATAGGGGTGTGCCGATTTTTTGGGGTGTGTTTTTCGACTAAAATTAAAGATATGGGTATGGTTTTGAGCATCTAAGTATAGATATGGGTATTGAAATCAGAAATTTGCTTGTATATAAATGCATATAGATTTAAAAGTATCAGTATCAAAATGGGAATGATAAATGTCATTCTTGTACATAAATGGGTATCAATCAGTAGCGAGAAAGATGCAGAAACTTGAGTGTTTTTATCTGTTGCTTGATCGAACAAGATGATACTGTGAGGTCATATATTAACATACGTCATAATTAAGTGACCAAATCGTTACATAATCTAAAAGTGCCGGGAAAAGTGCAGTTACTGCAAATGATTTATGAAAATTGTGTCGGAATTTGACGACTGTCAAAATAACCAACTTTATGCTACATGTGTACACGGAATTATACTCTGCCATGGTGACATCATGGATGATAATATATTTTTTGTAGAAAATTTTAATATGTGTGGAATCATGAAATCGTTATCACAGGCTTTGAAAGCAAATTAAGAAAACATTTAATTTCCGGTAATACTTAAGAACGCTCTTTATAATATATCAAAACAACATAAATCTTTGCATAATTCAATAAGTATACTGTATTGATATGATAGAGATTAAAATTCTAGTATGAAATGTGACCACTTTTTCAAATTCTAGTACTGAAATGGGTCCAGTTTATCAAAATTCTTGTATTGGAATGGGTCCACTTTCTCAACGGTGTCGTATACAAATGGGTCTCTAGGTTGGCGCTAAGGAAAAAAATTAGTAGCCAAATTTCAGCACTATAACCTTATTTGCTCAATGAACGACATAATCATTATCATGAATCTATAGGTATCAACAATGACTGTATTAAATTATCAATGAAGTCACATTTAAATAAATTATTTGTTACCTGAAATCAAATAATTTTATGTTTTTTTATTTTTCATTTATATTTATTCTCATGCACTGGCATAAACAGTATACAATGTTAGAACTTTCAGATATGCCCCAGGTCTTTGATTGGGTGGGTCTTGCGTAACTCTTATTCGCCTACCCCCTTCTCCCAATAATTTTTGCGGTAGTCTGGTGCTTCTTAATTCTTGAGAAATACATTAACTGCAATGTATTCTTTAATTGACATATTTTTCCATAGTTGCAATATATAATTTATTGAAACGTACCGTTAAATTTGTAAGTCTTAAATACTGCATGTACTGAGTGGCTAGTCTATATTTAGTTACACATCGTCTGTTTAAAAAAAATGCTTTGCATGCGTAGAACTTGGCATTGCAGACGGCAGCAATAATTTCGCGCTCTTTATTATAACACGGGTTTTACATGGCATACCGGTATTAATGCATGGTGAATAGTTATTATCACGTGGCTGAAGAAAAATGGCGTAAATCAGTTCCACAAATAGACATGATTAAATATACATGCACTGGATTTAATTTGTTACCGCATCAAATTATTAACGGGTTTTGTTTTTCACAACTTACTCGCCATATGTAATTTTACACTGCTCACCAATTGCAATAAACTTCTCATAATAAATGATTGTTTACAGTACGGTAAATAGGTGTGATGATGATGCTCGAAACCGCCTTTAATGTAATGCTTTATTTACCGGTTTTATATCACGTATTAATGCTACAACTGTGATTCATTGTTAATAAACGCTTACTCTGTGACCGACGTCAATCGAAAATAATAATCGCTATATAACTCCGCCTCCATAAACATTCTCGTAACCGATTGGACGTTAAATATCACAGTTTGGCGACTGGAAAGTTACCCAAAAATTTCCCGGATGCATCCGTCAGCATACATGACTGTGTTATGTGGCTTGAATATACGACACGGGCATCCGGTTATCTCTTATCAATGGACTATCTATTACCACCTGGATCTTTTATGGCGATTACATGGGGAAATTGGTACCGAGTTCTCTTTAAAAGTAGGGAATATTATATACTTATAGGGAAATATCAGGGGGTTTTGCAATCGCCATTTTCATTCACATTTTAAACTTTAATCGCCAGCTGAAAGATTCAATGGCCTTCAAAAATATTGTATCAAAATGGGTCTACTTTATCAGAGTTGGGTCACATTTCGGAAGTCTCACAAGGACACTCCTGCCCTAAAATTTGGGAAGATACCCCCCCCCCCCCCCTCAGGGAATCCAGATAACTGCAGAAGGTTGGTGGCTCTACCCAACGTACACAAAACAAACAAACCAAATACATAACGAACAAACAATCCCACAATAAAAGTATTTCAGGGCGTTTTTCAAGAGAATGTAAAACTACTCATACTACTGGAATTTAAACAAGAGCACCGCATAACGGGTGCCAACGCTCGGCTGGGGGTGCAGTTTTGAATAAAAGATTGTCAGAATTGTTTTTTAGAGGTCACAGTGACCTTGACCTCTGACCAAGTGACCCCAAAAATGGGTGTTGCGTGTAAAACTCCTCAAGGTGCACCTACATATGGAGTTTCAAAGTTGTAGGTGGAAGCACTTTGACTTTAGAGACAAATGTCAAGGTTTTAGCACAACGCGGACGGCAGACGGCGGACGAAGAGCTGGCTATGACAATAACTCGGTATTTCTCCAAAAACAGCCGAGCTAAAAATCAGCTCAATATCTGTAGTTTGAAAGACCAGCATTGAATATTCCAATAAAAGTTAAACATTTTATAAACACAATAACAATAATATTTTCTCTTCTAGTATTTTCATTGGCCGACCATCAAGGCTGTAAAATTTGCTGAAAAAAGCCCTGCATTTACCTCAGAATTATTTACAAACAAAATGTACATGCAAGTACCTTATGTGTTTGTGTTGAATGTAAAATTTATATTTACATGTATATTTATTTAAGTAAAAACTTTCAACTGCAAATTATATAGTAGCAATGCACCAGATACTCACATAAAAACAAAATGAACACTGTCATAGAAAACTAAACAGTTCTGTTCCTCGTGTTTTATAAACTCATAATTTTTTAATAGTTAATCTGGTGACAAACTTTACCCAGATTTAAACTGAACCTAGATATCATTACACGGCCCTAATTACATTTCAAGGGACTGGGGCCGGGGCCCTAATGTAGGGGAATTTAACATTGTTTTGAAGAAAAAGGGGAAATTGTTTTAGCTTTATGTTCAATTAATGTTGTTCAAATAATAGATATCCAACTTCAAATTTTTAGCAAACTTTATAATCGCCAATGCATCTTTAAAAGAAAATAAGAAAATCCTATATGTTTCACTGAAAACAGTGTAATGATCAACATTTTTGCTAGAGTAATACACATTTATTTGCTCGTAAGATGTAAAACTTAAACATTTAGTCAGCCAACACATGGTTTCCCTGGAAAAGCCGCATTTTAAGACACACTGGTAATGGTTACAATTGACAGGTAGCTAGTTTCTTCGGCACCTGGTTACTTCGGCATCGTAATTAAATGCCACTTTGACACACGGGTTTGACCAGTTCGGCATTTACAGTTTGTCTTATCTAATTAAAATCTTATTATGGTGGCTGCCGCCCCACAACGCCGCTTTACTTTTTTTCCATATAAAATATTTTGCTGCAGCAAAGTTGTTTACAAACAAAATGGCGGCGTCTTTTCACGTTGCTAACGACGAGCAGGTGCGCGTGAAAAAACAGCGAAATTATTAACAACTATTGAAAGCAATGTGCGTTTACTCTTTTAAAATTAGTTGTGCTTATGGCATATTGGATGTAAAAACAATTGGACAAAATTTAAATATTGCATTTTCCGATAACTGTGTGGCCAATTAAACAGATTTCAAAATGACCTTATTTATTCTTGTTTTCATGGCTTAAACTGGCTGCCATAAGTTATTCACAAACAGAAAAAACATCTAAACAGATTAAAGTTATAGAAAAAAAACATACGAAACTTACCTCACATATGGTTCTATAAAATATAAATCCGTTATCCGTAATGTTGGTTTCTGCGACGTTTAAAACAGTCCCACTACACACAAAAGCCACATGTCCATCACGCAGGAGAACGCAGGTGCACGCGCATGCGTCGATTAGAAAGCCTGGTATTCATTGGCTCGTTTTTTTTATAAACAGGCTTCTGATTGCCTCAAATATAGACACTCAAACTTTCACGGACACTTGCAAAAATAAAAGTTACGGTCTAGTCCATCGCATAGACAGTTTTACATGAACATCCTTTGGACACACTTTGGACAAAAACGTTGAGCGACTTCTCCAGATAGGTTTAAAGTTGCACAAGACACATTTTGACGAACTTTGGGCAAATGTATTGTGTGACTAGTCGCACAATGAAATTAAGACACACAATGTATATATGGGCATAAAAAAAGTTGCACAATGTATCATTCGCGAGAACGGAAAGACGCACGGAAAGACGGACGGACAACGCCAAAACAATATCCCTCCACCTATGGCGGAAGATAATTAATCAACAGACCAGAATGGTCCCAACAATTTGTATACAGACAGGATCACCAAAGAATTGTTTGTGTCGGACATCATGGTATCCCAAAAGCTCTCCATGCACCATATGCTAAGAGGAGCTAAAAAGTATTATTGTAAACATGAGCAATCAAAAAGAACTATTTCATTACAATGGCAGAAGTTTTATTCATTTTAGTTTTTTTAAATCATATCTTACTTTTCCCAGACCATAACTCTTTGTAGGCGTATTAACAGATATGAAGATCAGATCTGCCTCCAGAATACCCTTATCAATGTCAGTTGAGAAGAACAGGTTTTTGTTTCGGACAATTTTCACTATTTCATCTAGCCCTGGCTGAAAACACAAAAGAAATGTTATGGATTAGTAATTCATGTCATGGAATCTTACCATATTTTGACAGCTTTTCACTATTTCCCATTGGAAATACATACAATTCATAAACAAGAGCAACGCATAACGGGTGCCAATGCTCGGCTGCGGGTGCAGTTTTGAATAAATGAAAGCTTGTCAGAATTTATTATATTTTTTAGAGGTCACAGTGACCTTGACCTTTGACCTAGTGACCCCAAAATGGGTGTGGCGTGTAGAATCTCATCAAGGTGCATCTACATGTCAAGTTTCAAAGTTGTAGGTAGAAGCACTTTGATTTTAGAGCCAATGTTCAAAAGGTTAACAAAATGTAAAGGTTTTAGCACGACGCCGGAAGACAAGCTGGATATGACAATACCTCGGGTTTTCTCCGAAAACAGCTGAGCTAAAAATGTGATTTATAGGCATAAATATGTGTGTACAATTATAAACAAAGTTTCATCTAGCCCTGTCAAAAATCACACAACAGACAATTTTATGAATTATAAGATGACCCAATAGTACTATAATATGCATCATTAGATGGTTTTCAGAATTTCAACTGAACCTTACAGTAAAAATAAAACAAATAATTTAATATTTCATGTCTACATATTGACCTATTTGTGGCCATCTTGGTACTCTCTTGTCAATCCATGACAATCTATAATGGATTAAAACTTATAAGTCAACTGTATAAAACAAATCTGAAAAATATAGGATTGTCGCATTTTCGGTGGAACAAACTAACGTACACAAGTCTATAAAGATTTATTTTTGCTGATTTAACTCTAACACAACATTTACCAATGTCCGTAAAATATTCTGAACAAGATAAATGCGTTTGCCTAACAGCCCCGAGACAACAACAAATTATATGCCCTCTATGTCCAGCTGTCTGGGCATGTACTGAAGCGAATATTCAGAGCTACACGACTTGAACATTGAAAACTACTAGACTATCAAACAAACATGGCTTTATTCAACTTTTGATTGGTCAAAATTGTTTGTCCTTGCACGTGCTCATTGTTGATTGGCTGATTCGCTAATTTATTGCTTTAATCACGTGGTAGGAAATGCTCTTAATTATGTTCTCACATTTGACCTTGGCTGACAAGGGTGTTTTGACAGTAATTTGGAGTATAATACCCAAGGCCAGGGACTGATACTCTGAGAAATAATCATATTGACATCTATTATGTATAACAGCCTTTAGGAGAATGCTTGTTTGACACACAAGTCACATTGTTGGTCTAGAACGCAGTAAGATATAAGCAGTAAGGTATAAATATTTGCGTTTTCTTTCTTGTGTTCAATGTTATGTCAAAATTCAATTATTTTATTCATACAACCATGTCTGTTATGATATAAAACTCTATTAAGAATTTCCAAAATTTAAATATTCAATTTTTACAATTTTGTCTGTATGATAAAAATGTTTATAAATAATTTTCTAAAACTCAATTAATTTATTCATACAATGATGACCCTAAGATTTGTTACTTTACAGCATGCATATAACATTTACCTCTATAAGAGTAAACAGTGTAACAAGAGGACCATGAGCATTCACCTGAGACCGAGATGAGCTAAACAATTCTTAGAAGGTAGACTTCAGAAGAAACAAGGGCTGTTTGTAAAACATGCATGCCCCCCATATGGGCTGTCAGTTGTAGTGGCAGCCATTGTGTGAATATGTTTTTTGTCACTGTGTTCTTGACCTTTGACCTAGTGACCTGAAAATCAATAGGGGTCATCTGCCAGTCATGATCAATGTGCCTATGAAGTTTCATAATCCTAGGCAGTAAGCATTCTTGAGTTATCATCCGGAAACCATTTTACTGTTTCGAGTCACTGTGACCTTGACCTTTGACCTAGTGACCTGAAAATCAATAGGGGTCATCTGTCAGTCATGATCAATGTACCTATGAAGTTTCATGATCCTAGGCGTAAGCATTCTTGAGTTATCATCCATGAAACCATTTTACTGTTTCGAGTCACTGTGACCTTGACCTTTGACCTAGTGACCTGAAAATCAATAGGGGTCATCTGCCAGTCATGATCAATGTTCCTATGAAGTTTCATGATCCTAGGCGTAAGCATTCTTGAGTTATCATCCGGAAACCATTTAACTGTTTCGAGTCACTGTGACTTTGACCTTTGACCTATAGTGACCTGAAAGTCAATAGGGGTCATCTGCCAGTCATGATCAATGTACCTATAAAGTTTCATGATCCTAGGCGTAAGCATTCTTGAGTTATCATCAGGAAACCATTTTACTATTTCAAGTCACTGTGACCTTGACCTTTGACCTAGTGACCTGAAAATCAATAGGGGTCATATGACAGTCATGATCAATGTACCTATGAAGTGTCATGATCCTAGGCCTAAGCGTTCTTGAGTTATCATCCGGAAACCATCTGGTGGACGGACGGTCCGACAGACCAACGGACCGACCGACATGTGCAAAACAATATACCTCCTCTTCTTCGAAGGGGGGCATAATAAAGCGGATATATGACAAGTAAATATGTCATTTCTATGCATATTATCATGACAAACTTCTGATAATTGACAATATTTCCAATGTAGAATGTGTTTGTACATATCAACCTTCAGATTAATATATGGGGGATAACTCAGTCAGTAGCTGGGTGTATCTCCTGCAAAAAAGGCTGACTATACAAGGTTCAATATGTCACTTGTGAATTATTTATAGATGAAATGGAGAGTTTCCAAATACAGCTACTGACATACTGTGTGTATTGGATGAAAGGGCAAATAAGATTGATATGAAAGAATTCTTCATGTTTAACTGTGTTCATCACTATGCAATTTTCTGGAAAAAATGCCCCACCCCTAATGGCCATTTTTTTCCACAGACTGGAACCATTTTTGAACTCGTCCAAGATATTGTTGGGACAAATCTTCTAACCAAGTTTCATGATGATCGGACAATAAATGTGGCCTCTAGAGTGTTAACAAGTTTTAACTAATAGCCATATATTGCCATATAAGGAAAAATGCCCTGCCCCCTGGTGGCCATGTTGTTCAACCAACTGCGCCCATTTTGACCTCATCCAAGATATCATTGCGACAAATCTTCTTACCAAGTTTTAATTTATGATGATCAGACAATAAATGTGGCCTCTAGTGTGTAAACAAGGTTTTACTATAGCCATATAATGAAAAATGCCCCACCAAATAGCGGCCATGTTTTTCAAACAATTATGACCATTTTCAAACTCCTCCATCATGATATCATTACGACTCTTCTGACCAAATTTCATGAAGATCGGACAATAAATGTTTGTTATTTTTTTTTGTTTTTTTCATTTTAAAGCATATATTGTATACATACATGTTTTTTTTATTTGCAAACAATGGTTCAAACAAAGTATACAGAAACTATACCTTGATAAAGTTTTAGACCTTGGTGTGTGACATTTCGATCAATGACAACAGTATGTGTTCTGTTATATAAAATTAATGATCTTATAAGATTGAAAAAAAACATACTAAAAAATATTTGAAAAAGATAACTTAACATAAGAGTTAATAGTATATAAGTGGACAAGCATTATGAGAATTTAATTTGGTTCCATTTTTGATTAAAGATTTGCAATGTGTCATTACTGAGGGCTATTTCTTTCTCAATCTGGATTTTAAGTTTAAGACTATGGATAAAACAATTAAAATTTGGTATTTGTTTTCTGCACTTCATGTTAAAGATAAAATATTTCATCAATATCAGAATAAAATTCACAATATCATTACCTTCTATTGATTTAAATAAGTTAATTCCGAAACTTACACTTAAATAGGATAGTTTAACACTTAGTTGTTGTTGTTCAAGAAAGGATGCTAACTGGTTCCAAATAGGCTGGATGTGTTTGCACTCCCAAAATAGATGTTCTATAGTTTCGATGTTTTCACCGCAGAAGTCACATAAATAAGAGTTAGATAATTTGCATTTAAAGAGATGTTTATTTGTAGCTATAATTATATGGACGATTTATATTGAACATTTATTAGTGTGCTATCAATAGTTGCTTTATAATGGCATGATAAATATGTGTTTCCAATTCAGTTCTTGTTCTCGAAAAAGGACTTGCCATTTATTTTGGGTTTTGGAGTTTTCTATAGGGTTTTTAATTTGTAGTGTGTAAAATATTTTGTTTGCACAATAAATGTTGCCTCATGAGTGTTTACAAGGCAAATTTTGACGCTGCATGACGCATAACGCACAACGGACAAAAGGCATTCTCAAAAGCTCACCATTACACATTGTGCTCAGGCGAGTTAAAAAAAAGAGGACCAGAAAGGCCCAAAGTTGCTCACCTGAGATACAAAGGAACTTATCTGTTCTGTGCAGCTCAAGATATCATTAGAACAAATGATCTGACCAAGTTTCATGAACAGTGAACAATAAATGTAACTTTTAGAATGCTAACAAGGATTTTACTATAGCCATATAATGATAAAATCCCCACCCCTGCCACAGCAGCCATGTTTATTAACAAGATCAGACAATAAATGTGGCCTCTAGATTGTTAACAAGGTTAAACTTTAGCCATAAGTAAGAATGACCCGCCCTGCCTCCTCTTGGCCATGTTTTCAAAGCAGCTGGAACCATTTTCATTATTGTCCAAGTTATCATAGGGATAAATCTTCTGACCAAGTTTCATGATGATCAGACAATAAATGTGGCCTCTAGAGTGTTAACAAGGTTTTACTATGGCCATATAAGGAAAAATGCCTTGCCCCCTGGCAGCCATGTTTTTCAACATACCAGAACCATTTTCAAACTCATCCAAGGTATCATTAGAAAAAATGTTTTAACCAAGTTTTATGAAGATTGGACAATAAATGTGACTTTTTGAGTGTTAACAAGTTTTTACTATAGCTATATAAGGAAAAATGTCCAGCCCCCTGGTGGCCGTGTTTTTCAACCAACCAGAACCATTTTCAAACTTGTCCAAGATATCATTGTGACAAATCTTCCAAGTTTCATGAAGATACCACAATAAATGTGGCCTCTAGAGTGTTAACAAGGTTTTACTTTAGCAATATATAGCCATATAAGGAAAAATGGCCCGCCCCTGGCAGCTGTGTTTTCAAGCAACTGGAACCATTTTTGAACTTGTCCAAGATATTATTGGGACAAATCTTCTGACCAAGTTTCATGATGATCGGACAATAAATGTGGCCTCTAGAGTGTTTACAAGATTTCATTATAGCAATATATGGGAAAAGTGCCCTTTCCCCTGGCGGCAATGTTTTTCCACAGACCACAACCATTTTTAAACTCATCCAAGATGTCATTAGAACAAATGTTCTAACCAAGTTTCATGAAGATCCGACAATAAATGTGGCCTCTAGAGTGTTAACAAGGTTTTACAATAGTAATATACAGAAAAAATGCCCGCCCCCTGGTGGCAATGCTTTTCATCATCTTGAACCATTTTCTATCTTCTTGCACAGTCCAAGATATCATTGGGACAAATCTTTTGACTACGCTTCATGAAGATCGGACAATAAATGTGGCCTCTAGAGTGTTAACAAGGTTTTCCTTTAGCCATTTATATATATGTCGGCAATGTTTTTCAACCAACCGGAACCATTTTCAAACTCGTCCAAGATATCATTGGACAAATCTATTGACCAAATTTTAAAAAATGCAGCCTCTAGAATGTTGACGCCAAACAAGTCACGACGGACAAAAGGTAATCACAAAAGCTCTCCATGAAATTGTTCTCATGTGAGTAAAAATAAAAGTAAAGACAATCCTGAAAAGAAAGTCCTGTGGATTGTCTGAAGAAGTGTAGACTTTCATTTAGAACATGAAGAAATTGTATGAGATTTCCGTCAATATCATAACTTATTTTTAAACCAAAATTTAACCAAGAACAAGGGCTGTTTGTAAAAAATGCATGCCCCCCATATGGGCTGTCAGTTGTAGTGGCAGCCATTGTGTGAATACGTTTTTTGTCACTGTGACCTTGACCTTTGACCTAATGTAAGTTATCATCCCGAAACCATTGTACTCTTTCGAGTCACTGTGACCTTGACCTTTGACCTAGTGACCTGAAAATCAATAGGGGTCATCTGCCTATCATGATCAATGTACCAATGAAGTTTCATGATCCTGGGCGTAAGCATTCTTGAGTTATCATCCGGAAACCATTTTACTATTTCGAGTCACTGTGACCATGACCTTTGACCTAGTGACCTAACAAGAGCTGTCAGAGGACAGCGCGCTCGACTATTCGAGTGCTTGACAGTATAATGTAAGCCATCATGAGGAAATTGTTCATATTCAATAATTTATAAGACTATCTTTCAAAAATAAAAAAGGAGGGGTAGGGGGGGTAAGAGGGGGGTATAATGTGGGGTGTGGTAATTTATTAGATGTTTAAAAAAAAAAAAAAAAATTTTTGGGGGGGGGGTGCGGGGTAGGGGGTGGGGGGTGAGAGGGGGGTATAATGTGGGGTGGGGTAATTTATTAGATGATGTTTTAAAAAAAAAAAACATTTGGGGGGGGGAGGGATTCTTGTAGGGGCGTGGGGTATTGTTTGGGTGGAATCCATTGGGGTATTCAGGTAAGTGTTGTTTTGTCAGAGTAATAATAAAATGTGATCATAAATAAAGAAGTTATGGCAATTTAAGCAAAATGTTCAATTATCTAAGTGTAAAAGTGGGCATAATTATGTCAAAATGCTTGATACAGTGGTCTGCTCTTGTTTATAGGTTGGGGTTATGTTGGTTAACAAGTATGCAACATATAAAAGCAATATGTCAAAGGATATAGGAAATATTTGGGGTAGTACGCAAACTTTAACATAGATTTATCAATAATATGCATATTCTAAGTATAAAAGGGGCAATAATTATGACAAAATGCTTGATAGAGTTGTCTGCTCTTGTTTATAGGTTGGGGTGATGTTGGTAAACAAGTATACAAAATATAAAAGCAATATGTCAAGGGACAATGAAAAAAATAACAAATGATCTCACACTGACATGAACAAATATCCACTATTTATTAAACATGAAATTTAAACTTATCGCATTTGTTTCCCCTGTATATAAGAAAGATATAATAGTGTATTACCTCCCCTGTCCTGCTTATATTTATATTAATCAACAAAATTAAACATTAACACAATATTTAATACACAAAATATACAAAAAAATCTCATATTCTGATAATATTTTTACTGATCCACTTTATTTCACTCAAATGATGATGTTTCATTGGACTGATAATTATAGATTTAGGATTACAGACCAGTTGCTTCAGTTATATTGTTCAGAGTTCGCCCTGTTGGCCGCGTATGCGTTCTTGAGTTATCATCCAAAAACCATTTTACCATTTCAAGTCACCGTGACCTTGACCTTTGACCTAGTGACCTCAAAAACAATAGGGATCAACTGCAAGTCATGATCAATCTACCTATAAAGTTTCATGATCCAAGGACTAAGCGTTCTTGAGTTATCATCCGAAAACCATCTGGTGGACAGGCAGGCAGGCAGGCAGGCAGGCAGGCAGGCAGGCAGGCAGGCAGGCAGGCAGGCAGGCAGGCAGGCAGGCAGGCAGGCAGGCAGGCAGGCAGGCAGGCAGGCAGGCAGGCAGGCAGGCAGGCAGGCAGGCAGGCAGGCAGGCAGGCAGGCAGGCAGGCAGGCAGGCAGGCAGGCAGGCAGGCAGGCAGGCAGGCAGGCAGGCAGGCAGGCAGGCAGGCAGGCAGGCAGGCAGGCAGGCAGGCAGGCAGGCAGGCAGGCAGGCAGGCAGGCAGGCAGGCAGGCAGGCAGGCAGGCAGGCAGGCAGGCAGGCAGGCAGGCAGGCAGGCAGGCAGGCAGGCAGGCAGGCAGGCAGGCAGGCAGGCAGGCAGGCAGGCAGGCAGGCAGGCAGGCAGGCAGGCAGGCAGGCAGGCAGCAGGCAGGCAGGCAGGCAGGCAGGCAGGCAGGCAGGCAGGCAGGCAGGCAGGCAGGCAGGCAGGCAGGCAGGCAGGCAGACAGACAGACAGACAGACAGACAGACAGACAGACAGACAGACAGACAGACAGACAGACAGACAGACAGACAGACAGACAGACAGACAGACAGACAGACAGACAGACAGACAGACAGACAGACATGTGCAAAAAATAATACCCCCTCTTCTTCGAAGGGGGGCATAATAACCGCAATCATGAACCTCAAATATTGGCAGACTGTTGGAATTCCACTGATCTATCCTCTCCTGACTCAGGTCTACTACAGTGACAGTGATGTGCGGACATTGTAGGCGAGGACACTGCATGTAGGACCTCCAACATAGCCTGCTCCGATACAGCAGATCTTTTGAACATTCATGGTTTGGATGCCTTGAAGTCTTCAAATGTCTGGAAAACATAACAGCACATTAACTGCATAAATATTTACACTTTAATTTGTGCAAAATACAAAATATTTTCTACAACAAGATGTGTTTGTGAAACACAATGTCCCCCTATATGATGTTTGACCTTGAAGGATGACCTTGACCTTGTGAAGGATGACCTTGACCTTGACCTTTCACCACTCAAAATGTGCAGCTTCATGAGATGCACATGCATGCCAAATATCAAGTTGCTATCTTCAATATTGCAAAAGTATTCATAAAATAAGCGGTTTGGGCCACATATATTTGACCTCTGACCTTGAAGGATGACCTTGACCTTGACCTTTCACCACTCAAAATGTGCAGCTTCATGAGATACACATGCATGCCAAATATGAAGTTGCTATATTCAATACAGCAAAAGTTATTGCAAAATGTTAAAGTTGGCGCAAACAGACCAACAGACCAACGGGCCAACAGACCAACAGACAGGGCAAAAACAATATGTCCCCCACTACTATAGTGGGGGACATAAAAATAAGTTAGTTTCATTACAATTATTTTTTTTAATAATACAAGAACAAGACCTGTCCCAATAAATTTTACTCGTTCATTCTTCGATAGTGTGATATACATTTTTTGTCAGTCACCTAATACGACTGTGAAGGCATATTTGATGGTTACTTAGTTAGTAATATGCAAAAATAATAGGGATGGGAACGAATACTGAAAATGATACTGTGTTTTGTCACGTATAGTGTTTTATCTCCAAATAACAAATTAAAAAGTTTGTGCGCGTTATGCATTGATACAACGCTATCCTGGCTGCTAAATTGCAAAAAAATAATTTTGTAATTGTAAATATTCATGATAGCCGCCATTTTTTTCATTTCAGAAAACTACACCCTATTATCTTACAGACTAAAGGGGCCATTGTTGAAACAACAAGAAGTCGGTAACAGCAGATATGAACGGGGTAACAACACCTTTTACAAAAATTAAAATGTTTGAATAATATATGCAAACATTTCTTTGTCTGTGTTTGTGCACTTCTACATGCAGGTAGGTGTCAACAAGGTCTTTTTTTGTGGGTAGGGTTACAGTAGATGTGAATGGGGACTTCTTAGTGTTCCAGTTTGGTCCAGGTTTTTGGCGCCTTCATTGTACATCAAATTCACGCCTGTGTAGGGCGACAAACAATGACCCCACTTATCCAATATAATAGATGAACAATTTTACTTCAATACTGACATATCTCAGCAACTGTAGCCCTGTCTACCATGCGCTTCAAAGTTTTTATTCAGCATTCAAATTTAAAGCCCATGCTTTCCCAAAAATGAATGACATTATGTACATGAAATCTTATTTTCACAAGCTTTACACGAAATGCATGTGGACTATTAATCTGTTGCTAGAATGTTACAAAATTGTCTGAAAAAATAAAGTGAATATGCAACCCATGCACCTCAACAATTTTTGGTCTGATTTGCTTACTAGTATTTTGTTGGCTTAAAATATGTTTTTCTTCATTTTGGAATTTTAAAAATACGGTGCGCGTAATACATGGGGGCGCGCTATAAATGACAAAATGCGGTATTCAAATATTCCTTTTTCATTATTCAAATATATTAGAATATTCGATTTTTGAACCTTAGAAGATTCAAATGTCAGAACTTTACGAACGGCAGAAGTAAAGTAGAGTTCCTATTTTGCACAAATACCACTATAACCTTAAATGCAGCTTTTAAAAAGGGGATAGGGTAATCATTTTTCAAAACGATTATTGATTATTATATTCTTAATTTATTTTATTTTCAAAAGGTAAACATATCTCCAGAAAACATATTACCGTAATCCTCATGTATATTATTTCATCTTATCACTTGAGCAAGTAACAAAATTCCGAACACAAGAGCAGAATGGCACTGCTTTAACTCTAAATTGTAGATGCATCTAGAACATGTAATGAGTTTGAAATAAACACTCTTGAGTTTACATAAATTATTCAAACAAAATTACTGGTAATTGGTGGATATCTGAGTTACTGAACTCCGATTAAATAATTAATTATGAGAGCCATGGTGACCCTGGGGTTGCTCACCTGAGTAGTATAAACGTTAACATTGTTTTGTGAAAAAAAAAGGTTTGTTTTTTGGCAGATATATAATACATGTATATGCGTTAAAAGAAGCTTTTTGTATTTATGTTTTTTTTTTAAATAGACATGCAGGCCCATAAACTACCGGTATTTTCTGGCAAAAATAAACACAAATAGTGACCTGAAAATTAATAGGGGTCATCTGCCAGTCATGATCAATGTACCTATGAAGTTTCATGATCCTAGGCGTAAGCATTCTTGAGTTATCATCCGGAAACCATTTTACTATTTCAAGTCACTGTGATCTTGACCTTTGACCTAGTGACCTGAAAATCAATAGGGGTCATCTGCCAGTCATGATCAACGTACCTATGAAGTTTCATGATCCTAGGCCTAAGCATTCTTGAGTTATCATCCTCAAACCATTTTACTATTTCGAGTCACTGTGACCTTGACCTTTGACCTAGTGACCTGAAAATCAATAGGGGTCATCTGCCAGTCATGATCAATCTACCTATGAAGTGTCATGATCCTAGGCCTAAGCGTTCTTGAGTTATCATCCGGAAACCATTTACTATTTCGAGTCACTGTGACCTTGACCTTTGACCTTGTGACCTGAAAATCAATAGGGGTCATCTGCCAGTCATGATCAATGTACCTATGAAGTTTCATGATCCTAGGCCTAAGCGTTCTTGAGTTATCATCCGGAAACCATCTGGTGGACGGACGGACGGACCGACGGACCCACATGAGCAAAACAATATACCCCCTCTTCTTCGAAAGGGGCATAAAAAGTATGTGCGATGTGTTTAGACCATGAACCAATAAACATACAGCAACAATACTATTGTCAAAAGAATGTGGCAAAATGCAAATAACACTGGTATACTCTAGAAACTTTCAACTGACAGCATAACAAAAGACACTCAGGTTAAAAATTTAGTGCAGCATTACCTTTTACTGTCAATTGCTATAGTCATCAATTCCAAACTTTTCGGTTATGTTTGAAAACAGCTTATTATAAATTTGTGTTTTGAATATTCAAACAGTACAATCAAAGCCTAAACTAGGTACAATGCCAAAGGTGTCAATAGATACTGTGTTTTACAACAAAAGACACACAATATGATGTAAACGTTAAAATGTATGGTATTTGTTGATTGAACTCAATTTTATAGACATAAATAAAAAAAAATAAAAAAATAGATGAGCTAAAAATGATCTGAACAAACATTGAAGTCTGCATCTGTATTCTCGCGGTATCACTTTTCCTGCAGTTTTGCAATTGCGCCACCCTATGGATATTTTAGTTAACCCTACCCTCAAATAAGTTCCATAATTGGACATGATGAAATATATTTGTACTGAAGTTATATTGTTACCGCATCAAATTTATAACGGGTATTGTTTTCACAACTTACTCGGCATAAGTAATTTATTGTTCACCATTTGCATTTAACTTTTCATAAAGAACAACTGTGTAACTTTACAGTAATTGTTTACAGAAAAATGGTGTGATGGTGATGCCCGACACTGTCTTTAATGTGCTGTTTAATCACCGTTGAATATTACGAAAATTTTAAAACTGCGATTCCTTTTTAATCAATCTGCGATAAATGCTTACTTCATGACTGGCATCAAAAATAAAGATCGCCAGTTAACTCTGCCTTTGTACGAATTATCGTTACCGTTTGGGTCTCGAAAAATACCCGAGAATTTCTTGCCGTGCATCCAGGTCAGCATACATGGCTGTGTAATGTGACTTAATTATTCATTAGTCTGATATCTCTTATCAGTGGATTATATATCATCCCATGTCGCTTTTATGGCGATTACAAGCGGAATTAACGGAGCGAATTACCAGATTTACTGATTTGTACCTCCCGTGTATAAGAAAATAGTAAACATGCGGATTATCAGACGTCCAAGTGACTTCCACCATTTGTAAAATGGACGTAAGACTGACGTTTTGGGTCGTAATTTACACCTGGACATCAATTAACGGAAACCCTAGTTTAAATCCATCAGAAACACATTTATTTACAAAATGTATCAATATTCCTTATTAACTTTTCAGTATTTTAGCTTATTTTCAACTTGTTTACACTTTATCTATTCGAACTTGGCCGATTTGCTGTTAGGTTATTTATCACTACATAAAGATTAGTCCTTAAACAGCTAAAATAAATACTGTTGGATTTTTGTACCAAAATATTCCAGACTGTTCAAATTCAACAACAAAACAGAACTTTTAAAAAACTTCTGCATCATTTATCAAATTTAAAGATTTTTGTTTGTTTTCTTTTTATAGAAGCTGCTCTGCATACATGTAGATCCGGGCATGATACAAGCCATTCTGAGACTGTTGAGCAAAACCGACCGATTTGGTTTCCATAAACCAACCAAGGAGGGATTCCTGAACTATCAAAGTTTCCAAGGAATAAAGATATTAGCCATGGTGATCTTATTTATTGGTTCTTTTGGTTTACTTTGATGGAACATATGTGAACTTGCATAGATTTTTAGAGAGCTTATATGTGTCTGTCTGTAAACAAAATCAGCTAAGGAATTATAAAGATCAGATGTTCAAACATTGTAAACAGGTTGTTAAATAAAGGATGTGAGGACAAAAAACGATTGTTCCCATGCAAATTTAGTCTGTACATTGACCAGTGCCTGCAAATAAATAAACTAGTAATTAAAAACTTGCGACAAGTATGTAAAATCACTTAGTACCTAGACCACTGTGTTGTGATCATTTTTAGTATGACAGTGTACAGTAGCAACGAGCTTGTTTAATTAATTCATTAATATGATTTCCTCTTCATTGTAAAGTACATCATTTGGCTGTTACTTGTTGTTCCATGATAAATGTATAATACGCTTGTACAAAAGCAGCATTGTTTATTATTTTAAAGGTAATACAATTTTATGATATTGTATGGAACAAACTGCATACTATGCTGTACTATACTTGTTTTTCATACATGCACTGAATGGTTTATAAAACATAAATCATTAAATTTAATTCCACAGTTTTTCAAAATACACTTTGCAAGCACATGTTCGTAAAAATTATTTTTAAGTTGATTAGTGTTTTTCCCAGGCCGTTTTAGCGTGGTGCGGCGCCATGCCCTTTTTTGTAGCGCCACGCTGCCCCCTTTCAAAGCCATTTAGCGCCACGCTGCCCTTTCCAAAGGCCGCTGCCCTACCCTTTCATGAGCACCCGCTGTTTTCCGCCTTTTTTGATAACATCTAAATTGCCCCTTTACCAAACTTCTAAGCCGACTAGTATCAGATTATGGCCCCAAGGCAGCGAAGATTCGCGCGGTTGTGAATTAGTCATGCGTGAATAACCCCGTGTCAATATCAATCGATAATGTCAGAGGCTTTGTCATACCAAGCGCACTTATTGGTCGGTGATGTGTACTCCTACACGATAAAATCGTGGACTGTTACTTCGGAGACTTTTGATGAAAAACTCGATGTTATCCTCGTGGAAATTGTGCATTTCATGCATAATTCAGTTATATCAAAACATATATTTTTACGCATATTTACAAAACACAATCAAATTAATTCTTTATCGTTATCGTCTTTAAAATAATTAATTATTGAAATAATTACTGAGACGTATACTAATTAAACAAAACGCAATTCGCGTATTAAGCGGACGTACCATACGATTTTACGTTGCTATGCGCACCTGTTGCTGACATTATTTTAACAAGATGGCGGACATACAGAATTAAATTGTGGCTCGTCAAAAATGGCAAATAACGTCGTTAACGACCGAATTAACGATGGAGATCATAAATTTAGAAGGAATTAATGAAATTTATGTGATAATCAACAATGCATAAAATGTTTTAGATAGCAACAACATATTTACTTGTAATCTACTCAGTGGATGTATGTCATGGAAATGAGTGTTTGCATATTTTTAATTGTTAGCGATCAGTTTTACTCGCAATGTTAAACATCTGACAAGATTATCATAAGAAAATGGGATAAGACAAACATTGTTTCATTTATGTGTTAGTGCATCTGTGTATAATCAGATCCATATGCATATATTGCTTTTAATATTATTTTTGTCGTGCTGTACAGTGTATTGAAACAGCATGGAACTTAAATGTTCATTGCAGGTGAATATATTAATATAAATCAAAGTAAGTTAAATACATCAATTACCATTAAAGGCTCTATAAAGGTGAAGATCCGTAATTATTTACCGATTTTTAAATATTTTTTTCATATTTTATTTATAAAGGTTAGTTAAAAAACAATATATATATGCTATTGGACATTACAATAAAAAATGAGCAATACAACTTGTTTTCAGCTCAAAATAAAGTGTCCTCCAAGTAAATTGTGTTTACAAACAATCAGTTTATTTACATCGCTGTTTACTCGGAAAAGTGAAAGTGACTCAGGTCACCAAAAATATAACGATGATTTTTTACGTTTTCCGGTATCACCCACAAAGTAGGTCTCTTCTAAATGGTTAAAACATTTGTAGTGATCTAATAAGTTACTTTCTGCTGGTTAAAAGTTGTTTAAAATAGAATTAAAATTGAATTTTCTTTCGGCTATTTTTAGCATATGTCACCGCTTTGAGGCATACACATCACATTAGTTGCAAAACTGTTAACATTTCTTCCAATAAGAAACAGGTTTATCTTCCAAAATTCTTGACAACGTTGTACCTAAGCTGTTTTATTAGCAGATTTTATGCAAGAGTAACTGAAATCCGGTAAAAATCAGACCAGTTGATGTGCATAATAATTGGATTTGTCTCCTTTATAGAGCCTTTAAATGTGCTTGTTTATATTTTGTTTTTTCCACAACTGCCTCTGATGAGATTACATGTTTCTCCCTAATTCAGGTATTCACGGAACGTTTTTGCCCTTTTTTGCCTAAACTGCGCGCTGAAATGTCCTTTTTGAAAGTTATGCGCCATGCCCCCTTGCCCTCCTGGGAAAAACACTATTGATGACAGTGATTTAATTAATATTATGTATTATGTTACTATTCTTTTAAGTTCAAGTAAATGTGAAGTGTTTTGTAGCACCATACATTACCATATAAGTTTGTATATATCTACTGAATATATTAACATTATTTACATGCTATTGCTAGCGGCCAAGCCTAGAAAGACATTGACTGACATATAAATATTAAAAGCTCATATGATTACTGATATATCTATGTTTGTTCCATGTGTTATTAGAATGTATACATGTAAATAAACAAGAGATGTGTTTGTCAGAAACACAATGCCCCCTAATGCGCGGCTTTGAATTTATTTATTTTTACCTTTGACCTTGAAGGATGAACTTGACCTTGACCTTTCACCACTCAAAATGTGCAGCTCCATGAGATACACATGCATGCCAAACATCAAGTTGCTACGTTCAATATTGCACAAGTTATGAAGAAGGTTAAAGTTTTGGGAAACACACACGGACACATACAATGACATACAGGCAAAAAAATATATACCCGATCTTTCCATCCGGGGGCATAAAAATATGGATTATATGACATTTTTATTTGCATTCAAATCTTTAATATACAGCTAAAAACTAAGTGTATGCAGTTAAGACTGTGATTTATGATTTGCTTTAAAGCCCCATTACTACTCAAAATCAACGAAAATTTCGTACAATTAACGTAAAATAAAGTTAAACAATTAAAAATCAGTGTTCCTAATGGCAATTGCCGAAATTTCAACGCCAGATGTGGTCTGGTAAAATAGATGTTTGTAGATACAAAATGCTTGTTGTTATCATTTTTTTGCATATTTAATTCCATTTTAAATTCCCGCAACGATATCTTTTCATACGACACATTAACACTAACATGATACCATGTTAGTGTTTGTGTGTTGTATGAATAGATATACATTTTGTATTTGCAGGAAATTAAAATGGAATTAATTGTGTCACAAATACAGGCCTCGACACTAATGGTGTCCCGGGAACCCGAGGACGCCAGATTTTGGCGAGGGTCACCAGCTCTTTCAAGCTGGGTGATCCTCCGCAAACCCTAAATTTATAGAACCACTTTGTATTGATTGACCATTTGAATCTGCGTAATTATCTTTTATTTCTTGCCGTGTTTATAAGACGAACTTCCGAAATGGTAAGTAGTGTATTTTTAATATCTCGGACCAGTTACTATGTGGTACATGTCCGAAGTATTCCGATTACGCGAATGGAAGTAATGGAAGTAACTCGTGGTCGATTACTTAAACGGTTTTCGCGACCCCAAAACAAAAACTAAATTGGTTATAAATTTGATCATTTAAACAAAAATGTGGAGATACCTCGAGGGTGTTAAAGGGCCCGAACCCAAAAAACCAAACACGAATGCAGAGTTGTTAGAAACGCGTAGGTCTTACGAGAAAGAAAAAAGAAATCTGCAATTCAAGATTGGGCAAAAATCTGGTCTTGGTTGTCCTATGATGAAAAAAAAAGAAAAAAAACTATGGTATGCACGATTTGCCAGAAATATGACAATTACGGGCCATTTGATGATGATGATGATGCTGATGAAAGACATGATATCCAAAGTTTACAAAACACGGCTTATAAGCTATTAATGGGTCTACTTTAAATGGCAACTGAATTGAATATTGGAAATAAAAAATGTGTTCTAGTGGGCTTCTCGTATTTATTTGCCCTTACGCTGTGCTTTGAAACAAGAGGGAACCCTAGTTTGGGTGAGGGTAACCAAAAGTTGAAAGTAGGGTTCCCTCCCGTCCGGGAACCCTGTCAAAAAAGTTAGTGTCAAGGCCTGAAATAAATAAAAAAGAGCATTTTGTATCTACAAAAATCTATGTAATCATACTACATCTAGCGTTGAAATTGTGGCTATTGCTATAAGGAACACTGATTGTTTAGGTGTTAACTTTCTTTTACGAAATACTTTACGAAATTTTCGTAAATTTTGAGCGTTATAGAGGCTTTAAAATTTCTAGTTTTTTTGTGACAGAATTTAAAGTAGGCAACAAAAGTTTTCTTAAGAAAACTCTGTCTGTGAGATACCTTTATGTATGAAATATTTCAATTGCAAAACAAGTATGGTGTCCCTTAGTTCTACCTCATTATACATTGATAATCCTGACAATAAAAATTGATTTGACACATTACATTATTTTGATAACCTATGCTAAATCAGGTTATGCAAGAATCAACAGCTTTAGTTGAATTTAGACTTAATAAAACAATCTGTGTCCTGGGAGCGCCAGTAATACAGTCAATATAAATTGTCGTTATTTTCAATTTGATAAGATTGTGGACAAATAATGAAATATTGGCATGAAAATTTAATAGCTAAAAAAAGACAACTACATGTAGAAGTATAAAAGTCCAAATGCAAAAATCTAAATATTTTTATAAAAATAAAGCTTATCAAAAGTTAAGTTACTCTTGAAATGATTGTACATACTTGGAAATGTAATAATAGAGTCAAAGACATAAATGGAATACAGGATAATAACAATAATTCAATACTGTTTCACATTAATGTCATTGACAATTTTAAAAAGGTCTGACACAGACATGTTTTTTACGTCGCGAAAAAGTGGCGACAACTTTTTCTGACCCAATTAAACCCCTGAGTATTTTGTTGCTAAAGGGTGATCTAAAGAACACTTCCACTTAAACGATCAATACAGAGACCTCCGAGTCAATAAGCGGACATCATATCCACTACGTTGCAGGCACCAAACTATCTTTGAATTTTAGAGGCTAAATAAGCACACAATTATAAAATATTAGATCTTAAAGCTTCGCAGATGAAAAACGCTTCATCAAGCAAAAAATCAGATTTAATTGTTTGAATGCATTATTTTTGTATTGAAACAATTATAATATTTTGTGCACAATAATGTCCACATTTTTATTACATTGCATGGTTATCAAATAAGCTTTTGCTTGTAAATTAGGTAGCACCTATTGGTAGATGGTACCCACTGGTAGACAGTACTCGTATGTTTTTTGTCAGAAAGTTTTGTTTGAACTGTACGTATATACTCATAAAAGCTCATAGCATTCAAGAATAACTAGTGTGACCAATAACTGGTCTTCTGTAAGAACTAGTGTAACCAATAGCAGGGCTCAACATTAACCTAACAAGAAACCGTCGGAGACGGTCGATGCTCCCCAAAGGGTTTTTTTGTCACAATATTGCACTATATATTCAGATAAAAGGAAACGTCTTGAGGGCACAGTAGTTGGGGGGACAAGAATTTTTTTATATAAAATTTCAAAGGGCCATAACTCTGTGAAAAATCATCCGACCAGAACCCGCTGATAATATGCACATCTCCTCTTGGTAGAGAAGCTTCCCATAAAGTTTCATTGAATTCCAGTCATTAGTTACTGAGAAATAGCCCGGACAAGAATTGCACTATATGTACAGTTATGGAAAAGTTCAAAGGGCCATAACTCTGTGGAAAATCATCCGACCAGAACCCGCTGATAATATGCACATCTCCTCTTGGTTGTGAAGCTTCCCATAAAGTTTCATTGAATTCCGGTCATTAGTTGCTGAGAAATAGCCCGGACAAGAATTGCACTATATGTACAGTTAATGGAAAATTTCAAAGGGCCATAACTCTGTGACAAATCATCCGACCAGAACCTGCTGATAATATGCACATCTCCTCTTGGTAGTGAAGCTTCCCATAAAGTTTCATTGAATTCCGGTCATTAGTTGCTGAGAAATAGCCCGGACAAAAATTGTGCACGGACGGACACACAAACGGACACACGGACGGCGGACAGACGAAGCGGCAACTATATGCTCCCCCCCAAATTTTTTCGGGGAGCATAAAAACCAAATAGTACTTAGAAAATCTACTTGCCCCGAACGTAAAACCACTTGCCCAAAAATGAAATATCAAATTAACTGTAAACCTCATATTTGTTAATAAAGATCAAAATGATACACCACAAAACTTTTTACCTTATTTTTACACATTTAACAAAATTATTACAGCAATTTAAGTCTAATTAAAGTCGAAATCAAATGCTCTTTGTTCTTTTTTGCACTTGCCTGGGCGGACAACTAGATTATAAAATAACTTGCCCGGACCCAACTTTTACTTGCCAGGGGCAATAGGACTACTGTTAATGTTGAGCCCTGAATAGCAGTGTTTTTTTCGTTCAAATTTTGATCCGGAAGAGGGACCCATTCCAAATAGAAAAAGTATATTTTTTCCCAAATGGGACCTTAACATTCCCAATTGTAGAAGTTGAACCATAGAAAATATAATATTGAAATAACTTTTATAAGCAATTATGAAGTATTCATACGCATAGAATCATACATGCCATACGTCCTGGATTGTCCGGGATTGTCCCGGAAATGAAGAACATGTCCCGCAGTCCCGGAAATCTGTGAAATGTCCTGGATTTTATAAAATCCATATATATCATGTACCTTATCTAAGGCTTAAATAACTGCACCTCGAATCTATGTTCCCACTAATCCGCAGCGTCTCCATGGCAATGCCTACCAAAATAGGTGACTACGCTACCTGTCAAAATCGATCAATTAACAGAGGTCCTGTTATCATATCGATTGTCTCACATTCGCAGTATAACGGATTCTTTTTACCGAAAAGGCAGCATTATTTAATGTGGTTGTTAATTGGCTTTAATATTCTACGTTATAATTTCCCTCTGCATAAGGGCAAAGGAGTTGTTCACACATCTGAAGTGAAGTGAAGTGCGGCTGTGAATTAGTCATGCTTGAATAACCCCGTGTCAATATCACTCTATATCACACCTCAGAGATATTGGTCCTTCTATATCTATATGACCGGTTTCAGTCTGTAAAATGCGATAGAGGAACTTATAGTATATGGACCTGTCACTATTTTTTGTATATGGACCGTTCGGAGTTACACAGCACTAAATTTGCACTGTTTTATTGTAAAATGACATCATTTTTTAACGAAATGACGTCATTATTCCTGCGAAATTCTTCTGTTTATCTCTTTTAGATCTAAACCATAAACAATCGTACAACACTGTACAATGGTAAAGGGGAAACTCTTCGGTGTAATATAAGAAATAGTAAACTCCACTTCGGTCCCAATGGCATTATAGTGACCAGCCAGGCAGCCACAAACTGTATATGGACCTTAGCCTACGGCTTCGGTCCATATATGGTTTGTGGCTGCCTGGCTGGTCACTATAATGCCATAGGGACCTCAGTGGAGTTTACTATTTCTTAAATAGTTTCAGTGGCTTTGTTATACCAAGCACACTAATTGGTCTGTATTGTGTACTCCTCCACCATAAAATCGTGGACAGTTCCTTCGGAGACTTGTGATGAAAACATGGATGTTGTCCTCGTGGAAATCGTGCATTTCATATATAACTCAGTTATATCAAAACATGATTTTTAAACAAGATTAAATTTATAAAAAAAACACACACAAACAATGTGTATATTTATTGTCTTTAAGATAATTAATTATTGAAACAATTACTGTAACGTATACTAATTAAACAAAATGCGAATCGCCTATTTGGCGGATATATTATACGATTTTACGTTGCTAGGCGCACCTGCCGCTTACGTCATTTGAACAAGATGGCGGTCTTGAAATAAAATATATTGTGACTCAGCAAACATGGCAAATAAAGATTGAATTAACGATGGAGAAAGAAAAGATAGAAAAGATTAATGAAATGCCTGTGATGATAAAATTGTTTTAGATGCTAACAACATATTTATAAGTAATGTGATCAATTAACGATGTGAAAAAAAATGCGTACCAAAAATGCATATATGTCTATATGTATCGCTATATGTATACATCAGTGTTTTTTTGCACCTACAGGGGAATGGCGGCGGGGCCCATCAAAAGTGGAAAAAGGCGTCGTTTTTTAGGAAAAGGGGAAAATTAAAAATTCACTCTTTTATATGTAATGATATTTATTATATGAATACACATGTATGTATGAATGTAATATTCACAGCTGAATGTCTCAGTCCTTTTTCTTAAATATATATCAATGATTTTTTCAACATTAGTTTCAGACTGTTCAGCCTTTATGCACACTGAGTCTCAGTTTTCCTAGCCATTTCGAGTCTAATTGGGATTTTTTAAATGATACATTGGCAAATTTCAGCATTTTTTATCAATAAAATGGATCAAATTGGAATGTTTTTTATCAACAAATATTGACACAATATAGATACATCAGACCTTTTCCTGATCATTTTGGGAAAACAATGCAATTCATGTGAAAAGTCCATTTGGGATTTGGGAAAAACTAATTTAATATAACTCCTTATAATAATTCAAAATCATATTTATTTTAGTTATATACTTTGTTAGTTGTTAATGATATAAATTTGAGATATATTTATCATTAGACAGTTCTTTCTAAAAAAAAAATATTTTTTTTTTATTTTTTTTTTTAAATTCTGGAGGGGATTTTTTCTACAAAATTGGGGAAAAATATATACTCTTTTTTGAGGGGATTGCCATAAAAAAAAACACTGTACATGTCCCAAAAATCGGCAAATATCCCGGAAAATGGAGCTCAATGTCCAGGAATTGGTCTGAAATTTTATGGCATGTATGATAGAATCAACAAAATGTATTTCCCAAGTCAAAGGACGTCATGTTTCCCAATCGAAAGGGAGCCAATCCCATTCCAAAAATGGTGAAAAAAACACTGAATAGTCATTCTTCTGTTAATGCTAAATAATGGGGTGTACGGTCTTTTCTCCCCCTGGTCTTTTCTCCCCCTTGGACATTTCTCCCCCTAGTCTTTTCTCCTCCTAATACTCTAGTCTTTTCTCCTCCCAGTATATTTCATACTGTGGGGATTAATCTGCTACTTTTAATACCTCGATTGATCAACTTGATTAGTCACTGGTTGAATTAATTCAATCATTGTTCAATAAAGCTCATCAATAGAGAAAGGAAGTTTATCATTGCTTCATTTTCATTATTTGTCAATGAAATAGATTGAGTGTGTTTATGTCATTTCAACAATAATATTAAATTTATTTAAACAGTCTTAGCATTTATTTGAAATTGAGTATTTTTATGTTGTATCTTTTTTATAATATTTAGATAAAATTGATACTACATAACCAGACTCAAATGTAAAAATAACTCAGTCTTATTTGCATTTCTGAAAAAAAATCCACTTGAGGACTTAAGTATATTTTTATTTTTGAACAGTTAGACTTATTAGCCAATACTTAAAAAAATTTAACAATAAAGTAACTAAAAATTATATTTCAAAATAAATCTATTTATTAATTTGAATTAAGTATGTACATTTATTTTAAACATATTCTAAGCTACTTTTTATTTACTAATGCCAAAGTATTAATGTACAAAATTTAAAAAGTTACTAAATTATTCAATTTAAACTGCTTAAGATTTAGATGATAAATGATAGCAAATTGAAATAAATTGCTACAATAAGTGTGTGGATTACCGGAATAAACCACCTTCGGAAGAAACCCCCTTCCCTAAAAAACGTCATAGCGGAAGAAACTCCCTTTCACATTTTGCATACGCGGAAGAAAACCCCTCGCTAGTTTTGCATAGGCGGAACAAACCTCCTTCGAGTTTTCAGACAGGCGGAATAAACCCCCTTCGTGTTTTCAGACAGGCGGAATAAACCCCCTTCCTAAGTGCTAAGTCTTTCCCGCAGAGGTAGTAAAATCCCGACTCGAACGATTCCCCAATACATCCGTTTCAACCCGACTCTATTACTGCATGCTTGCTACTTTCCAAGTTAATATTCATTTCCCGATAATCCCGTTTATAACATTTTTAAAGCACTTTCTGGTAAATATTAACGATAAAAGCTCTCAATAATTTCTTTAACACAAACCTTGCTATTTTTTCTCTTGTATCAAATAAATTTCGGTATAAGTGACTATTTATAGACTTGATGAAATATTCCCTCCGAACATGCATCAATCCCCTGACTAGTTGTGTGCTTGTTACAACGCTCAATACACCCACGCTTTATATGCTGCATAATTTTCGCGCCCTTTTTATTGAGAAAAAGAGTCAATGCAAAATAGAATTTACACTGCAAAAATATTTCAACGTTGCGGTAACATTTACATTCGGAAGTGTGTTTCGTATTAAAAACGCGTTAACACCAACTTACGGGAGTGTGTTTCAGATTTACAGTAAAGAAGTGTACCGGCCGTTTGTTCACAAGTTGTTAATGAATTTGTTAATGATACACACAAAATATTCAATCTGTGAAACTCAAACAGCGTTATCGTGATAATTGAATGAAGGTCTGAAAATCTGATTGAAGGAGTGTAACGGCCGTTTGTTCACAAGCTGTGAAGAATTAATCAAGATGGTAATAAAACGAATAATGTATGAATGGGGTAAAGAATTATTATTGAAGGATAAAAGAGACAAAAATAGAATGAAATATATTAACATTTATTTACAAAGATCAAGCAAGCATATACTAGAAAACATTAAACAAATTGTTGTTGCAAAAAAGGACACGCATTTAATGATTAAACAGGCATATATTTACATTTATTAACAAAGATCTCAAACAAGCATATATTAAAAAGCAACAAACAATTTGTTGTTGAAAAAAGACACGCATTTATTAACGATAAACAGGCATATATTTACATTTATTTACAAAGATCAAATCATTCCCTAAAATCACACAATTATAGCCGAATGCTATAGCCGATGGCCTTCAGGAACTCACGGATGGACTTCTCACCAGTGCTGTATTGTTGACACAAAGTCAACAGCGTTGTCTGGTGAGCCGTCCTGGTTTTCCTTTACTGTCTGGATGGCTGCTGGCCTTTCGCATGTCGCATTACATCAGCCTCCACCATTGCAGCATCACCTTCTATACATATGATGGCTGTATTAGAAAAGAACATAAACATGATAAATAATTTTTTGAGACTTATACGAGAGAAAAAATTATATAAAAATATTTAACATATTAATGTGAACTTATCAAATTATGAGCGATTTATGCTTTATGTAAATATTATATAAAATATCGATAATGAAAATCAAATATGAACTTATTTCATACCTGTCCAGATTGACGGGTTTTTGTGGCCAACCAACTTGCCGAAACCGTTGTTCCACCCTTCACATACGTTGTTCGTCCTCTCCCGACCGGCCATTGTACTGTCGTGTACATTCCACACTGCAGGCTGGAATCTCGGCGCTGTCCTCCTGAACTTCATTCGGTTGTCAGACATCACAATTCTGAAAATAAAAGCAAATGTTATTTGTAACAAATCAAAGGTTTATTTAAAAACGGTGTTTAGAAGATAATTAGTAGAATATATTGATAAGCATTTCTTTTCTTTTTCATTTCGGTCATATAAACAATATTAAAATATGGTCAAACCTGTAAGTTCCATTTACGAAAGTCGAGTCGAAGTACTCGACCAAGCTCTCAAGCCCGTCTGGGATGGACTCCTGTAGCACCTGCATCCCCTCCTTGACGTCAGCCACGGGAAGAAATGCCAGTCCGTCAAGCATGTCGCAGAAGTGTCTGACGATGCTGTCTTCTCTGTAAAGCCGTTGAAGCCTCTCACTTTGGATCCGGCGCCAGGTTGACTGTGTGAGGTGGTAGAAGCATCCCTGAACAATATGAAAGATATATGATAATTTACCGATATTCCTTTCAAGTTTAAAATCCTTAAAAAAAAAGAACAGAATTATACATTAGCATAATATGAAAGAATTAATATTCTACTTTTTTGTTGATAATAATAGAAATAAATATATAACATTTACATACCTGGACCTGTATATTGGACGAAAGTGTAGCTCTCATGGCGTTGTGAATGGCTATCTCGTAATCTGCCACGAGACGGGACGGTGAATTTGTCTTTCACTCGTTTCAGTGAGATTATACCATTTTATATGCGTTAACTTGTACTAGATTGATAAAAATAACAAAAACACAAAATAAGCGCCCAGAGCCGATGGTGACGAAGATATTTCGTACATATTTTCCTATAATAACCGAAGCATTCGTCTTTAAAAAAAAATTGAATCATGCAAAAAAACGTGCTTCCCGGGAACTTTCTGAAATGAAAGTGAATTTCTGTAAACAATTACCGTGCGTTTGAATGTAACTAAATCGTCTGGAAGGGGGTTTGTTCCACTATGGAATGGGGTTTATTCCGCCTGTGTGAAAACTCGAAGGGGGTTGTTCCGCCTATGCAAAACTAGCGAAGGATTTCTTCCGCATATGCAAACTATGAAAGGGAGTTTCTTCCGCCCTGCCGTTTTTAGCGAAGGGGGTTTCTTCCGGAGGAGTTTCTTTCGTACACCAGTGTGTGATTTAAATGTGTAGCAACCCAAATTTTGAATATTGATTAATCATTATTAATTTTGAATTTAAAATAAATATTTCCAAATTGTAAAATATAAATTTCAAAATGATCATGAAGAAATGAAAGTCAAATCAAAACTAACTTGTTTAATGACTGGGACTGGGCAGGATATGGACAGGATGTGGAAATAGTCAGGTGTGAATCCCTGAGACATTCTTGTGAAAAAGTCTTGCTAAATTACATGGAATGTGTCATCCTTTGGAATGTGTCATCCTTGTTTATTTGGAAGAATGTGCCAATCAACATCTTAGCTCATTTTTAACTGATTATTAAACAGAAACAGAAACACAACACAATTACTAATAAATTTATTTTATTTTATTTCAAACCATCAATTTTTTTCATAATAAATTATCATGGTATACATAAAAAAAAATAGTTTTGTAAAACATTTAATGAAAGTTTAAATATATTTTTAACAGAAACAGAAACACAACACAATTACTAATTAATTTATTTTATTTCAAATCATCAATTTTTGCTCATAATATTATGGTATACATCAAACACAATTTTAAGTTTTGTAAAACATTTAATGAAAGTTTAAATATATTTTTTTGTATTAAATATTATTAAAATGAATAAAAAACTATGAATGCGTTAAAATTGTTACAATAATATCATTTCAGAAGTTATATCTGTGCCAAGATATTTTTTTGTATTAAATAATATTTTTTTGTATGAAATAATAATTTAAATGAAGAATAAATCAACCAACAATGATCCAGATCAATTATAAATGTGATAATTTAATTAAATTGTGTCTTAAATCACTGGACATCAAACATTTCAATCAGTCTGAAGTGCTTATAAACAGATTAAGGAAGTGTGAAAATCAACACCTTTTGATCATTTCATAAATATTCAAGAATGATTAACAATCAATTTTTATTTAATTAGATTAACTTATAAACTAAAACAGAACTTAAAATAATATGTCGCTATATTACTATTTCTTTCATAGTCTTATAGACTTACAACAAAATTTAATTAAAAATAACACTACTCACTGATTATGCAATAACAACACCAACATGTATTGGTATAACTAAATTGCTCCTTCATTAACCATTCTTCAATCACATACTTCATTTTCTCCTACCTAAATATACAGATAATTAAAAAAAAGTTGGGAGCAGAAAAGTCTAGGGTTTGGGGGGAGAAAAGACCAGGGGAGAAACGTCCAGGGGGAGAAAAGACCGGAAACCAAAGAATGGCACGATCCATTTCAAGTTCTATCACTACAATCTTGGCCTAAACTAGGTGCAATGTCAAAGCTGTCAATAGATACTTTGTTTTAAAACGTTGAAAAACGTTGTAGATGTTAGTCAATTTTCTCATCAAATTATTAATCCTGCGTTTATTAAAAAAAACGTTGAATGTTAGCTATACCTATTTGTTGTTGTTGTTTTAATTCATACAACGGTCTAAAGAATGACACGATCCATTTCAAGTCCTAACACTACAATCTTGGCCTAAACTAGGTGCAATGCCAAATGTGTCAATAGAATATATACTTTGTTTTACAAACGTTGTAGATGTTAATCAATTTTCTCATCAAATAATTAATCCTGCGTTTATTATAAAAAAATAAACGTCGATTGTTAACTATGTTAACTATAGGCCTACCTACTTGTTGTTGTTGTTTTAATTAATACGGTTTACGGACAATACGGACCATGGACCATACGGCCCAGAATGTACGGCCCAATTAGGCGGCTATACGGCCCAGGTTGGCATTCTAATCTGAATCGACTTAAGCAATTAAAAAGATATGTCATTTACAAACCAAGAAAGAACTTTACACAAAATAGACTGTTTTTGCCTCTTCTTTTTTTCCGGCCGTTTTCTAGAGGAATGTCACCTTTTTCAGTGCATTTTTTTAAATATAGTCTCTAACTTTATCATATTTCAGGGATTTAGTAGTGAATACCTTTTCATGGCATTTCACTATCTCCAACAGATAACAATAGTCTAAAGTGTAAAACATACCTTGGAAAAAACTATGATATTTTTTTAGATAGCACATCTCGATCTTTAGAAATAGGCACTACTTTCGAATCAAAAACCGCACAGAGATTTGACTGGAACCAGCATAGCTGTATCAAATCCCTGCCTTCATAACCAAGCCCGAGTGGTACAATAATCTCACCGTTGTTATTTTTCCTTTTTTCAATTGAGTATTTATTTGAAATTATGAACCTAAACATATATACTTTTGTCAAAATGTTAAGAAAATGATAATTCTTTTCAAAATATAATACTTAAACAAAAAGACAATCCTACCAAATCTGGTAGTATACACATTTTCAGATCGATCCGACAACTAGAAATACTGCAAACACGCATTTGAGTATTACACATGATAAGCCATCTGGCTTGCGTTTTCTGCACTTGGATTACGTACGTAGGTAAAGCGGCCTAAATATCGCGTGTTAATCACAAAACAACATAATAAGCTGCTCATTTACACATATTTGTATGCTATGGACATAATGTTTTGTTTAACGTGGTAAAAGTTTCTTAAAACACAATCGAGTGAGCACTGAGGCGCAAACGTCGGGTTTCCGTACTATGTTTTCACTATTTTTACCCTAAAAATCACGTTTTATTTTTAAAATCATAAAAAATACATAGTTTATTATATTAATTACATGTTTTCCTGCTAAATGTAATCCAATCAATATAATAACACATATAAATAGTGATTTTTTTGTAAATATTGTACCTGAAGACACTCTATGTGCGTTTGTTTAAGATTGAATTACATGTATTCCATTTCGCAACGTGTCCCATTATAAAACAAACAACTTTCAAAGCATTTATTGTGTATTTCCTATAAATAAAATTTTGCTAGACCGGTATCATTTTTAGGATAAATCTGTCTTCTTTCAATAAATGCAGTCAAAAAAATATATTCTTGCAACTTCTAAGAAAGTAAAATTCGCCCAAACGCAAGCACCCTCTGAAAACATAGTTTCGGAAGTGAAATTTCGACAAACGCCCTGTGCTTGAATAAACGTTCATCTTTCAACGTATTCCCAAATCAAATGCATCAAAATGTTGCAGACAAACATAGGATCCAGGAAGTAATCACAAAAAGCAAGGGTGGGATCGATAATTTGCTTTTAACCCCGAAGAGAATAGGAACTCTTTGGAAATAGGCAATAATTTCGAATGGCACACGGAGGGATACAAAAGATTTTTTTGTAATGTAGTCTTAAAGGAAACTTTACCTCTTCAGATCATTGAAAAAGCGAATCTACAGCATTATTTATCTATTTGTACCACAAGTAAATCATTTTAGGTCGATCTGACAACTAGAAATACCCCAATAATGCATTGAGCATGACACATGATAAGCCATCTTGCTTGTGTTTTCTGTACTTGGATTCCGTAAGCAAAGCGACATAAAATGCGCTTGTAAATCATATAAAACAACGAAATTAACAGCTCATTTACACGTATTTGCATGCTATGGACATAACTTATATGTTAAACGTGTTAAAGTTTCTAAAAACACGATCTGGTGATCACTGAGGCACAAACGTCGGGTTTCCGTACTTAAAAAAGAACTTTTTACCCGAACAATCACGTTTTCCTTTTAAAATCTCAGAATGTATTATTCGTTCTGAACTCGTTGAACACAAATATAGCTGATCATACGGCTTTACATTTAGCTTTTAATATAAATTACAACGTATAAGATATCATAATTGAGCAAAAACCATTATGTGCAAATAAGCATATAGTATGTGCGTGTACTTTGTATCATGCTGGTTATAATAAAAATGGTTAATAAAGAATACTCTTATATTCATATATACAACCAATAGGATGTCTGGGAAAAAAAGTCCCACACCGCTCTTTCATGATATTTAAATAAACGAGTGTGAGACCTGGCCGGATTTTTTGCTAACGGTGCCAGTGAGCTGCTCGACAATGACAGGACGGCCAATGTATCGTGCGACGTCGCAAGATAAGATTTTCCAATACGACGTTACTGGCTAGGACGGCGCAGAACCAAGATGCGGTAACTCTTGACGAGAGAATTTAATGGATACAATAGTGTTTTTGTCTTTTATAGCAGACACTACAATTTTGTGAACGTCATCTTTCAAGAGTTGTCTTTCTTCCTTAGCATATTTAATTTAATAGATCTGATCTGTTTGAAAATGAACTGTTGTTAGTCGCTATAGAGATCAACGTGAACACATTTAAAATGTATATGTTATGTCTCAACAATAAAACGGAAAAGAAACTACTTTAACGCAAATAAAAACTTATGGCATATTTCCACGTATCTGCTTTATCAACTCGTCTAAAATCTAATGTACACTTATTGAGACAACATTTAGAATATTTACATTTTGGCGTTTGTGTGATGTGTTTTTAGGCTTTCAAGAGGTTTCTGGCCAATGAAGTTAACGACAAGAAATCTGAAACAACATTTTGCCCACGAATTTACAAAAAGAAGTCTCCGTACATGAATCCGTTTACAGGTACATCGAAATATCGCGTAGTGACAAAGTGGAAGGGAAAAAAAATCGCACCCGAGACTTCGACAATCTATATATAAGTTGTTGCAGGGTTGCAATCGCCTCCCGAAGCTGCCTTCAAGAGGGAAGGACATTCTGTTATTGTGAAAGTTGAACGGCGTCGTCGCCTCAAAATTCCTTTGCCGAACATGATGGACGCCAATGAGTTGTGTAAAGGATCGCTGCTGAATGGTGGATCGCGGGTGTCGACACCAATTGCAGAATAAGAAGAGTGGCCACGCCGACGATGTTCGGAACATCTGGATTCCATTCAGTTCGTGTATTGAACAGAGACTCACGGGATATCGGTATATTCGGCAGATGGTGAGACGTTCTATGTTCGTCGGAAGATTATGGACTGGGTATAGAAGAAAGACGTTTTTTTTTGCAACTGTAAAAATTGCAATTGTCAGATATTGTCTTTTTTTTCATACCCATATGTAGGCCAATAAAGTTTGCACACAGCTCAACAATCAACATCAGCTCAATAAAATGCTGATCGGCTCAGCAACACAGCACGAATGTTGATCTTGCTCAGCACCCCAGAGCAACATTCCAGCTCAGCGTTCGTTACGTATGAGTTTTGGTTCAGCAACTCAACAGGACATAACACATCAGGATCTGTTATTAAATGCTGAGTAAGCTCAGCTAACTAGCACAACATAATAGAACAACACAATATTGTGAGCCATCAACATATGGATTCATTACGTCATGTCCATAACCAATAATGCGTCGTTATTTTTATAAACCATAAAACGGAATACATTCAGTGGAAGAAACTTCCCGTTCGGGAAACTAGGGAAATCCCCATATTGATTTCCTGATCGGAAAACTCATGGACAAAATTTGCATTTTTATTCCCGATTGGGAAATAAAACAGCAATTTTATGGTGGGTTCAGAAAATGGACTGGGGGAAAACTTTAATATACACAAAATCTGTTTCCAACACTACCTTTTTGTAGAGGAAATACATATCTAAATTTTAACCGTGCAATTTTTTTAAGGCCCTGGTTTTCTTTCAATATAGTTGCAAAATTTGTATAATCTATGTAAAAATGGTAAAATCAGTGGTTTCCCGAATAAGAAACCAAATTTCCCGACCGGGAAACTAAAAGGCGTACAAACGCTTTAAAAAGTCGTACTATATAAAGTGATGGCATCTTTGAAGACTTTAAATCAAACCAAAACGTTATGGATACAGTTGAGTTTATTGTTTTTGTAAAGACAATTTATGTCTTTCTAGAAATCGTCCCTAAAAGCCAGAATAGGCAACCGACATTTGTACGGAATCCTGTTTGTACAATCCCCTGTGAATGGGTTGATTTTATGCCTATTACTTTAAAGTACGACGATGCTGTTTGTGGAACCATCCACTTAGGAAGGCGACAGTACGTCAAATGAAGTCAAATGATCACATGTGCACGTTTAAATCATTTGTCGGTTTATAAACGAAAAAATCTAGCCACGATACTTAACATTGAAAATTGAAATCAAGCTGTTTTACTAACTGCAAACGGGCAAATGTACGCAATCCTGATATGGATATTGCCCGGGTTGATCTTAAACGCAATACTCAATATTACTACGATGCAAACACGTAATTACAATGATAGTAGCTTGATAACGAAAACGCGAAATTACGACAGTACGATGACGATAAGGAGATAAAACTTCGTGTTGTCACCATCGTACTGTCCCATTTTCACCATCATAATGTCGTTATATATTGCGTTTTCATTATCGTACTGTCGCGTTATCATTATCGAATTGCCGTGATATTGCGTTTTCATAATCGAATTGTCGCGTTATCATCATCATTATGACGTGTTATCGCCATCGTTCTGTCGCCTCCCGGTGTGGATGGTTACAATAACAGCATCGTCACACTATCGAGTATTCCGTATAAAACCAATCCATTCATAGACACTAGGTTGATTCCGTACAAAGGTTACGCATGCGAAATTAATTTCCATCTATATTACATATAAAATAGTTGAAGTTCGATATCAATTTTTACCATGATCAAGTGCATACCCACTATATCATCATACATCATCGGAAAGATAAATGCATAATCTTTTGAAAACAATGCATGTCATTAAATTCTATACGCGCTAACTCAAAATATTTACCTAAGAATAGGCAAACCGGTTTTGACAGCTGTGCAGACAACCATTTTGGGCTCAAATAGTATGACCTACTTTCAAAGCCGGGAACCATCAACACAAAAAGTAGAGCACAAAAATGGCTTATTTTCTTATTGCTTACAAATATACCTTAAAGTTGATACCAAAACTAACCATTTGCAATGTATTTTACAAATCCTAGGCAGCATGCACTCAACAATGTGTGCTAAGTATCAAACTGACTGCATGTAACCCTAAAACAGGAGTTCCGGTTTGGGGTTATGTGACCTACAAATGTCGGTTGCCTATTCTGGCTTTCAGGGACGATTTCCAGAAAGACTGAAATTGTATTTACAAATTCAATAAACTCAAATGTACTCATAACGCTTTGGTTTGAATTAATGTCTTCAAAGAAGCCATCACTTTATATAGTACACAAGGCGTTATTACGCCTTTTTAAGCGTTTGTACGCCTTTGAAATTTGCGTTATAACGCCTTCTTAAGCATTTGTACGCCTTTAAGTTTGCGTTATTATGCCTTTTTTAGCAATTGTACGCCTTTTAGTTTTGCGTTATTGCGTCTTTTTTAGCGTTTGTACGCCTTTTAGTTTGCGTTATTATGCCTTTTTAGCGTTTGCACGCCTTTTGGGTTGGCGTATTAAGCCTTTTTTAGCATTTGTACGCCTTTGACTTTGCGTTATTACGCCCTTTTCTTAAATAGCGTATGTACGCCTTTAAATTTGGTGTTATTACGACTTTTTTAGCGTTTGTACGCCTTTAAGTTTGCGTTATTACGCCTTTTTTTCGCGTGTGTACGCCTTTATTTCGCACTTCTATGCCTTTATTTTGCGTTATTACACGTTTGTTAGCGTAATAATACGTTTGTTTTTTTATATTACGTGTTTATTTGCGTAGAAACGCCTTTTTTGCATTAATACGTTTTTGCACTCTTTTATTTAAAATTCAAGTGGTACTAATAGGCTTTTGTAAAAGGAGCAATTGTCAATGCTAGATTTAGTCCACAAGCATGAACAGCAATTCAGTCAATTCTGATAGCAGCCTTATTGAAAGAAAACCAGGGACTTAAAATAAATTTGCACGGTAACAATTTAGATATGTATTTCCTCTACAGAAAGGCGGTGTTTAAAACAGATTTTTTGTATATTAAAGTTTTCCCCCAGCCCATTTTCTGAACCCACCATAAAATTGCTGTTTTATTTCCGTATCGGGAATAAAAATGCTAATTTTGTCCATGAGTTTACCGATCAGCAAACCAATATGGGGATTCCCCTAGTTTCCCGAACGGGTAGTTTCTTCCACTGACATTGTGTGTTGTTTTTTGGGACTCAAAAGTCATTTTCTCTAAATATTAATATCAACAGATTCCAGTTTTATTTGGTTGTTTTTGTGGTGTAATATCTTCTGACTTGTTGCTGTTTTATGAAACACATAATGGTTCAACGTGATGAATAGATTCAGCAGAAGGATATGTTACACACATGTCACAAATATATACATGTATAGTGTCAATCACGCGTACACGTAAATTGTTGATATAGCCACCAGTATTGCTGCCTCTTAGATGGCAATTCTGTCGTCGCAGTGGTTGGTACACACTTCTCACCTAGGCGTACCGGGCGTATGTAAGCTCATTTGGTGGTAAACATACCGAACAGGTTGGTTTTCCTTCGAGTACTCCGTCGTCCCCCCCCCCCCCCCTTCCGATATTGCATATTAAAACTTAAACGTTAGGAATTAGTCAACAGTTGACCATCGTCCAAATCGGCTGTTAAGTAAGTAAATTAGACATTAATGCTGGGACGCATTACGGGTCATTTAATAGTAGTGCTGGGACACACTATGGGTCAATAGATAGGAGTGCTTGGAAACATTCCGGGTCATTAGATACTAGGTCTTGGGACAAACTCCGTGTCCTTAGTTGGGGATGCTGTTAGACACTCCAGATCCTTAGATAGTAGTCTTGGGACCCACTCCGGATCCTTAGATATCATTTCTAGGGCCTTAGGTAGCAGTGCTGGTCACACTTCGGGTGCTTAGGTTGGAGTTTAGTGACCTTTTCTTGGTCCTTATGTAGGAGTACTGGGACATACTCAGGGTCCTTAGGTAGAAGTTCTGGGACACACTCCGGGTCCTTATGTTGGAGTGCTGGGAAATACTTTACGTCCTTAGGTAGGAGTGTAGGCGCCCACTCTAAGTCCTTAGGTAGGAGTGTAGGCACCCACTCTAAGTCCTTAGGTAGGAGTGTAGGCACCCACTCTAAGTCCTTAGGTAGGAGTGTAGGCACCCACTCTAAGTCCTTAGGTTGGAGTGTGGGCACCCACTCTAAGTCCTTAGGTAGGAGTGTAGGCACCCACTCTAAGTCCTTAGGTAGGAGTGTAGGCACCCACTCTAAGTCCTTAGGTAGGAGTGTAGGCACCCACTCTAAGTCCTTAGGTAGGAGTGTAGGCACCCACTCTAAGTCCTTAGGTAGGAGTGTAGGCACCCACTCTAAGTCCTTAGGTAGGAGTGTAGGCACCCACTCTACGTCCTTAGGTAGGAGTGTAGGCACCCATTCTAAGTCCTTAGGTAGGAGTGTAGGCACCCACTCTAAGTCCTTAGGTAAGAGTGTAGGCACCCACTCTAAGTCCTTAGGTAGGAGTGTAGGCACCCACTCTAAGTCCTTAGGTAGGAGTGTAGGCACCCACTCTAAGTCCTTAGGTAGGAGTGTAGGCACCCACTCTAAGTCCTTAGGTAGGCGTGCTGAGACACACTCCAGGTCATAAGAAATGAGTGCTCGGACCAAGAGATGCAGCTCAGATTAAGGAGGACCTCACAAACCTTTAAATACCCACTTTTTCTTCAATCAAACAACAAACTCTTCGCAGCTGTTGCATCCCCTAAATGCATTCACCAATCGTAATACATAGACTATCTCCGGAATCCTCCCCAATATAGATCCGATGTCTAAAAACAGCCATCTTGGCTTGTACTACTACTTTACTTAACACACATATGTTACATGTAACAGATTCCAGCCTATAAGCCGCGTCCACGACACTTTAGCTGGCCAAAGTTATCGATCAGCAGTGTGAAGTCTACTTCTCGCAGGACTTGACATTCAGTAGACAGTAGTCCAAATGTAATCAACCTTTCCGGACTCATAGTGTTCCTCATTTATTTTTCCACGCATGAACATTCGATATTAGAAAATGAATTAGAAAAATTATGTACATGTAATCTGTTGTTCGTGTCTGTGATCCCATTTGTTGAATATTCAGAAACAGTGAGATATCCTTGTGGCTCGTGTCAGTATTCCGATAAGCCAGTGAAATATCATATATTTATGTGTGCTAATCTGTCCATAGACTTATCGAGGAATGGTGTGTGAACCTAATTGTGCAGGTTATAAACACATGGTAAATTGAGCTTGAAAACCGTGACACACAGTTAACAACATAAGGAAGCCAGTGATTGGCTCTGCTACTATTGGATATACACCAGAGGACCGATACGTAAAGAAGCAATATTGTGCTACATATCTTAAGAGGCTCACTGGTGCATCCAGATAGCATAGTAAATCAAAGCGAACTAAACGGTCCAGATGCTGTCATGACCATACGGGCAAGTCGTAAAATACACAGAGAAACTAATGGTTCTGAATGGATATACAAAATAGCACGGTAAAACAAAGCGAACTTAACGGTAACAATTGGATATACTAGTACATCGGGAAACTGGTAAAATCACACAGAAAATGTATATTGCAATCCCGATGAAATCAATAAATAGCGTAGTAAAGAAAGGTCATTCAGTGGGAAACTAGAGGCCCAAGGCTGCAGCCTTATTAGCCTAGTGCTCAATCCGTCCCTGGCCGTATTCACTTTTTGCTTATCACTACACACACAATAAATGCATTATTTTCGTCCCAGATATGATGTAAATGTTTTTCAAAAATGAACTTTTTATAACGATGATAAAAAAGGAAAGTATTGATGTTGTCTAGCTTTATTTGGTTTGTACTCATCACTAAGCACAAAGTTAACGATTATTTCCATTCAGGACATGCAAAATAAAAACGGTTCCAAACGGAGGTTTTTATTACGTTTCTGAAACAGAAAAGCACAGTGCTGTCTAGCATTATTTACTTTATGCTCCTAACTACACAGAAACAAAACGTATTTTACCGTACTGGTACATGGAAATAAATGACTTCACTAAGCACAAAGTCAACGTTTATTTCCGCTCAAGACATTCAAATAAAAACCGTTCAAAACTGAACCTTTTTTATACCGGTGCCAAACAGCAAGATCGCTTTCTTTTAAGGACGTACGCGGCAGTTTAGTTTAACGCAAATTTGTTTTTACTGTACCACCGGTTGCGCAATCTGTGTATGGTTTTTCGGATAGTCGTTTAAAACGGGATGTATGTCAAATAAGAGAAAAATATCAAGAAATAAAGTATTATGAAGCAATGGCAATTGATATGTGGAGCCCCTAAACTAAACAATACGAATGAACTATCATCCCTTAGACCACACATACATTTGTATCGCTTGATTCTAACGGCGAGCACGAGTCTCGTGACGGAAAAAAAGTCGATACACCCGTACCATTGAAATCCATGTGTTGCAAGTAATACTTGTTTAAAATTGGAGCTTTCATTAGAATTAAGCAAATGGGTTTTGAAAAAATCTGTTTTTGTGACACGTTAAACTTCTTAAGACGCGACATGCAACCATGTGTAGCATACTGGAACTTGATAAGGCCCGTATTATGAAATTGGAAACACCAGTTATATACAACAAAAAAACACCAGTCGCACCAGTCACCCACGAATTTTTATTTCATTTTTACATTAGCAAAAGATGGTTCTAACAAACTATCAAACATAGTCTATGTGTTTATAATGTAAACTTCCACGCACGTTTTTCATTGCTTTGGAAAATGTGAGTCAATGTAGATTGTAGAAAAGCAATAATTATGTCAGTTTTATAATATTGCATACAGTCAAAGGCTTTCGATTATTATAATTTCAAAAACTTATTATAGATAACAAAGTTCATGTAGGAAGTGAATGAGTGTTTAACATATACGTCATAATCGCCTTCAGTAATGTCTCTTTTCACATGCAAACATTTTTTTTTTAATGCAATACTTGTGTTGGAGTATGTTTTTATCGTACATGAACTGTGAACATAAAAATGTTTTGCATACATATGTTCATAGCAATTTCAATAATCGGTTACTGCTTATCAATATATATATGCATACCAATGGAATGCCGTGAATTGGTCAAGTCTTGTCAAGAATTACAACTAATACCGTTGATATGCCCCTTTAAATGTATTGTGTACGTCTTGTTTTAATTAACATAACTTCAATGATTTCGATACATATTACTAATTATTTTTGTTTCCATTTAAATTTAAATATACATTTGCATTGACATACAGCAACACTTTGATCAACATGCCAAGAATTACAATTAAATAACTTTGATGTGCCCCTTTAAATGTATTCCATACATCTTTTTTTGCGGGGGCGTGGGTGGGTGGGGATTGTATAATCCTTATTTTACTGATATTGCTTCACATAATTTGTGCTTTCATTAACATTTAAATCAACTTTTGCATCAGCATACCGCAATATATTGGTCAAGCCATGTCATAATTACAATTAATATCGCCGTTATGCCCCTTTAAATGTACGGTATACATCTTGTTTTCAGTCGGATGCTCTATTAATCAACCTTTTCTGACCTTGCTACACATAATGTGTTTACATTAACATTAAAATCTTTTTTTTAATGGCATATAGCAAAACATGTACTAGTATAAGTATGTGTTTTGACCTGATGTTGTTTTTTTTCATTGAAGTATACTTCATGCAGTAACACTGCAGTTTTGAACAAACGACCCCGGTGGCGTATTTTTTTTCTTTCTATATTTTTATTTAGTTATAACTCATAAACCATTTGGTTAAATTTGTACAAAATCTAGATATGGGAAGGCATGTAAAAATAAAAAATGACTTGTGTGCATTTTGCTTATTTTCATATGTAAAATTCTATTGCTTTTGTTGTTGTTAAAAACTAATTAAAAAAAGTTGATGTTGTTTTTAAAATGAATTTTGCAATCAAATTGAATCAGTATTATATATTTTGAGAGAAATAGAGTTTTTAAATCAGTTTTTTACTTTAATTTTCTCATTTGTTTATGTTATTACCTTATTTGTTAACAAATTTATGCTGGATTAAAAATTAACAACACCGGTGACCCATGATTTTTATTTTACTTTTCTATCCACAATAGATGGTTCTAGCTAAATACAAAAAATATCAAATTCTTGATATAACACAATTTTCATTAAAACTGCATCATACGTCCTTAACTGTTTTGTGTTGTACTCATCACTTTACAAAAAAAAATTACCGTCACACATAAAAAATGTTTAGAAATAAACTTTTTCATAACGATGCCAAAACAGCCGAGTTTCAAGGTTTTCTTGCTGTATTTACTTTGTAGTCTTCACTACACACAAAATTAACATGTTTTCACTGTTCGAGACATGCAATAAACAAATGTTAAAAGACGGACTTTTCTTACTACGATGCTAAAACAGTGAAGTTTCGAGGTCGTCTAGGTAGATTTAATGTTTAATCAATCCTACACACAAATAAACGCTTCATTTACGTCCCAGAAATGCAAATAAAAACATAATCAAAAAAATATTTTTATTATGATGCCAAAAAAGCTAAATTCCGACGATTTCAGCTGCATTTACTTTTTAGTCATCACTACACACAAAATAAATCTGCTTTTACCGTTTCATACATGCAAATAAAAGAAGTTCAAAAACGGACTTTCTTATTACGATGCGGATATAGCAAAGTATAGATACTGTCTATCTGTATTTATTTATTTATTTTTTTACAGTGTGAAAACATGAAAGTATTGAGGTTGTCTAGATTTATTTGCTTTGCAATACGCACAAAGTAAACCCATTCAAGACATGCACAATAAAAAATATGTTCAAAAACGGACTTTTTATTACGATGCGGAAACAGCGAAGTTCAGATGCATGAGATGCTGTCTAATTGTATTTACTTTAAGCTCACCACTAAACAGAACAAAGCGTATTTTACCGTACATGGCACGAACATTAAAAATGCTAAAAAAGGATTTATTTATTTATTTATTAACATTTCAAAACACGAATTCATTGGGGTTTCTTAACAAAACTGATATTTTATTACGATTTCGAAACAGCAAGGCACAGATGCTGACTCACTGTATTTCGCTTTTTGCTAATCTCTTCACAGAAAATAAATACGTTATTTTCGCCCAAGACATGCAAATAAAAAAAAATAAAAAATGAACTTTTTTATTACGATACCGAAGAGCAAATTACCGACGATCTCCAGCTGTATTTACTTTTTAATCATCACTTCACACAAAATAAAACGAGTTTTATACCGTTCCAGACATGCAAAAAATGGTTCGAAAACGGCGTTTTTTATTACGATGCTGATACAGCAAAGTACAGATACTGTCTTGCTGTATTTACTTTTTGGTCATCAATACACATATATATTGTATTTTACCCTAACAGACATGCAAATGTTCAAAAAAAAAATTTTTCGACGCCGAAACATGACAGTATTGAGGTTGTCTATCTTTATATGCTTTGCACCAAGATACGATCATTTCCATTCAAGACATGCACATTAAAAAAACAATGGTCATAAGCGGACTTTTTAATTACGTTGCTGAAACAGCAAAGTACAGATGCTGCCTAGATGTATTAAATGTATGCTCATCACTACACATACAACACGTATTTCACCGTACAGACATGCAAATAAAAGATGTTCAAATTGATTCTTTTATTACGATGCCGTAACAGCAAATTACAAATCCTGTCTTAATGTATTTTGCTTTTTGCTGATCACTACACACAAAATAAATGCGTTATTTCCGTCCCGGACATGCAAATAAAAAATGAGCAAAAACGGACTTTTTCATTCCGATGCCGAATCAGCAAAGTACATATCCTGTCTTGCTGTATATAAATTTTTTGTTCGTCACTACACACAAAATTAAAAATGCCTTATAAATTTCCGTCCCAGACATGCAAATAAAAAAAAAGTTCAAAAACGGACTTTTTTATTAAGATGCTGAAACAGAAAAGTACGTATGATGTTAAACTTTGTTAACTTTATGCTCATTACTACACAGAAAAAAACGTATTTCACAGTACCTCACATGCATTTTTTTTTTAAATGATTTTTATTAAGATTTCAAAACAGGAAAATATCGAGGTTTGTTAAAAACTGATTTTTTGTGCGATGCCGAACCAGCAAAGTACAGATGCTGTCTAAATGTATTTTGCTTTTTGCTCATCACTAGACGCAAAAAATGCGTAATTACCGTACCAGATATTAAAATAAAACAATGTTCAAAATGGACTAGTTTTGCGATTTCGAAACAGCAAAGCACCGAGGCTTTATTTAGTTTAAGCTTATCGCTAAACAGATAAAAATCGTACTTAACCGTACCTGACATGCAAATAAATACAAATGTTAAAAAATGAACTGTTTTCATTCAGATGCCAAAACAGGACAATAATGAGGTTGTCTAGCTTTATTTGCTTTGCACTCACCACTTAGGCAAAGTCAACGTTTATTTCCGTTCAAGACGTGCAAAATAAAAACTATTCAAAATTGATTTTTTTTACCGGTGTCAAAACAGCAAAATTGATTTGTTTCAAAACTGTTTTTGTGATTGCATGTATCACTTAACACAAAATAAACTTTTGTTACCGTCACACCCATGCAAATAAAAAAATGTTCAAAAGTGGACTTTAAAAAAAAAATAGGAATAGGCCTAACTTGGAGCGTATTAAGGTTGTTTAACTGCATTTACTTTTAACGAATTACTACACATACAATAAACGTTAACAATAATTATTAAATAAAAAAAATTACTGTCCCAGACATGCAAAAAAAGTGTTCAAGTACCGACGCTCTCCAGCTGCATTTACTTTATAATCATCACTACACATAGAATTAACGCGATTTTGCAGCCCTAAACATGCAAATAAAGAAATATTCTCAAACTGATTTTATAAAACGATGCCGAAACAGCAAAATACAGATGCTGTCTATCTTTATTTACTTTTTGCTCATCACTACACAAAAAGGGCGTTTTTTTCCGTCCCAGACATGGAAATAACAAAAAATGTTCAAAAATGAACTTTTGTTTATTACGATGCCAAGACAGGTAAGTATTGTAGATGTCTAGCTTTGCTTGCTTTGTACTCCTCTACAACACAGCACAAAGTAAACTTTTATATCCGCTAAAGACATGCAAAATAAAAAAAATACTCAAAACTTAACTTTTATCCTCCGGTGCAATAATAGCAAAAAAAATGTTCAAAAATAATTTTGTTAATAACGATGCATATAAAGAGCTAAATATCTAGGTTGTCTAGCTGAATTTATTTTGTACTCATCACTACAAACAAAATAAACGCGTTAGTACCGTCCCAGACATAGAAAGAAAGATAACAGAGTTATCTCCCCTATGTAGCAGATGTATCTACCACTTTTAAAGATTTTTCTCCCATATTTAATTGAGTTCCCATTTAACAAGTTTATCAAATATTTGACAGATTTATCACCCACCCATTTTATATCTTACCTTTTACAGATGCATCTCTCTATTAACAGAGTTATCTTCCATATTTGACAGAGTTATTTCCCCTTTTTAAAAGGTTCTCTCCCCTTATTCACACAACTATCTCCCCTATAGAGCAGATTTATCTACTTTTTTGACAGATTTTCTCCCCTATCTAATTGAGTTATATTACCTATTTAACAAAGTTGTATCCCCTATTTGACATGCTTATTCCCCGATTTGATTTATTAAGCTCCTCTTTTCACAGTTGTATCTCTATATTTAACAGAGTTTTGTCTCCTTTTTACAGAGTTCTCATAATTAACAAAGTTTCCCATTTTTTACAGAGTAATCTACCCTCTTTGACAGATTTACTCCCCGTTTGAACAGATTTATCTTCTCTTTTTACAGAGTTATCTCCCCTAATTAAGAGAGTTATCTCCCCTATTGTGCATAGTTTTTTCCTCGATTAAATTGTCTCCGCTATTTTTACCATAGTGTATCCCCTTTTTGACGGATATATTCCTTTATTGATAGATGTATCTCCCCTTTTTACAGATGTATCTCCCTAATTAACAGTTATCTCCCCTAAATAGCAGAATCGTCTACCATGTTAAAAGATTGTTCGCCCGTCTTTAATTGAGTTATCTTCACCATTTTACATAGTTGTTTCACCTGTTTGATAGATGTTTCCCCCTTTTTTACAGACGTTTCTCTCTAATTAACAGAGTTACCTCTCCTTTTCACAAAATTATTTCTAATATTTATATAGGTCTCTGTCCTTTTTTTACAGAAGTCTCTCCCCTATTTTACAGTTATCTTCCCAATATAGCATATTTCTAAAATAATTTATCTCTTTCATTTACTCCCCGACTTAACTAGGTTATCTCCCTTAATTCAAAGAGTCTTCTCACCTTTTCTTCAGAGTTCCCTTTTTCACAGAGTTATCTGCCCTTTATAGCTGATTTATATATGTATAAACATTAATAAATCTCTCTCTCTCTCTCTCTCTCTCTCCCTGTTGAACTGCTTTATGTCCCTATTTGACAGATTAATTTCCATTATTTTACAGAGCTGACTCACCTATTTCAAAGAGTATTCTTCACCCTTTTACAGAATTATCTCTCTTATTGAACAGAATTATTTCTCCCTTGGTCGAAAATTATTTCTCCTTTTTTACAGAGTTAACTCCGCTATACAGCAGATTCATCTCCACCTTTTTACATAGTATTTTCCCATATTAAAAAGTTTTATCTGAC